>NC_058080.1:504523499-504823499 GCF_014858855.1 Bufo gargarizans | reverse complement strand
GGTCGTTGTTCTTTTCTAGGTTTAATTTTGTTGTCACGTTCCGCCCTGGAGTTAAGAATGTGAAGGCAGATGCCCTGTCACGTTGTTTTCCGGGAGGCGGGAATTTTGAAGACCCGGGTCCCATTTTGGCTGAAGGTGTGGTGGCCTCTGCTCTTTTTCCTGAATTGGAGGCAGAGGTGCAGGCAGCCCAGTCAGAGGCTCCTGATCTTTGTCCTCCTGGGAGGTTGTTTGTGCCTCTCGCTTTAAGACACAAGATTTTTAAAGAACACCACGATACGGTCCTTGCTGGGCACCCGGGGGTAAGAGCCACACTGGATCTCATCGCTCGGAGATTCTGGTGGCCTGCACTTCGTAAGTCGGTTGAGGGTTTTGTGGCAGCCTGCGAGACTTGCGCTCGTGCCAAAGTCCCTCATTCACGGCCATCAGGTCCTCTCCTTCCCTTACCCATTCCTTCCCGTCCTTGGACACATCTGTCCATGGACTTTATCACGGACCTGCCTCGTTCCTCGGGGAAGACTGTGATTCTGGTGGTGGTGGACCGTTTTAGCAAAATGGTACATTTCATCCCTTTTCCTGGTTTGCCCAATGCTAAGACGCTGGCGCAGGCATTTGTTGATCACATTGTCAAATTGCACGGTATTCCTTCAGACATAGTCTCTGATAGGGGCACGCAGTTTGTTTCCAGATTCTGGAAGGCTTTCTGTTCTCGCTTGGGGGTTCGGTTGTCATTCTCTTCTACTTTCCACCCGCAGTCGAATGGCCAGACAGAGCGCGTCAATCAGAATCTGGAGACATATCTGCGTTGTTTTGTGGCGGAGAATCAAGAGGATTGGTGTTCTTTTTTGTCCCTTGCTGAGTTTGCTATAAATAACCGTCGTCAGGAGTCCTCTGATAAGTCACAATTTTTTGGTGCATATGGGTTTCATCCACAGTTTGGGACTTTCTCGGGAGAGGGGTCTTCTGGTTTACCTGATGAGGACAGATTCTCCTCGTCTTTGTCATCTATTTGGCAAAAGATTCAAGATAATCTAAAGAGCATGACTGAGAGATATAAGCGTGTGGCTGATAAGAGACGTGTGCTTGGTCCGGACCTGAATGTTGGTGATCTGGTGTGGTTGTCTACCAAGAATATCAAATTGAAGGTTCCCTCCTGGAAGTTGGGTCCTAGGTTTATTGGGCCTTACAAAATCCTGTCTGTCATCAATCCTGTTGCATACCGTCTTGATCTTCCTCAGACTTGGAAGATCCATAATGTTTTTCATAAGTCCTTATTGAAACCTTATGTTCAACCCATTGTACCCTCGCCTTTGCCTCCTCCTCCGATTATGGTTGATGGGAATCTTGAATTTCAGGTCTCTAGGATTGTGGATTCTCATCTTGTCCGCGGTTCTCTTCAGTACCTTGTTCACTGGGAGGGGTATGGTCCTGAGGAGAGGATGTGGGTCCCAGTGACGGACATTAAAGCCTCTCGTCTCATCAGGGCTTTCCATAGGTCCCATCCTGAGAAGGTGGGTTCTGAGTGTCCGGAGTCCACTCGTAGAGGGAGGGGTACTGTCACAACCAGACAGCTGAGAAGCTCTGACAGAGGCCTTTCAGAACCTCCTCCTTGAGTTTCTGTGTTGTGGTATTCAGCTCCTCCTCTCGTTAGCCTCTCTCAGCTGTTATGTGTTGGACTAATTGCTTCCCTTTAAATTCTTCCCCAGAAAGCTTTTCTGGGCGGCTTATATTTCTTCCTGGAGTATGTGTGCATGCCCATCTGGTTCTCCTCTCCTCTACAAAGTTAAGTGTTATACTGTTATCTGTTATTTTCTGTTTGCTGGATCCCAGGTGACCCTGACTCCCTCCGTGTCTGGTGTAGGGAGCCGGTGGTCGTGTCCCCTCACTATTGTAGGGTGCTCAGGGGTTATATAGTCAAGGTACGTGGATATGCATACCTCCACCATTCGGATCTATGCATAGGCTGAGCAGCCAGGGAAAGTCCCAGGTCTTCTACAGGGGTCTCCCTTTTGTTCCTTAGCTTCTGGATCCAGGGAGTCATTTATGCATGTTGTTTTGCCTTGTTTCCTGTACACCGTCCGTGACAGGATGCCCGTGATCTCTGGGCCCTTAAACGACACTGCACCACAAACAGGAATGCTACTGTAAAGGAAATCACAGAATGGGCTCAGGAATACTTCCAGAAACCATGGTCAGTGAACACAATCCACCGTGCCATCCGCCGTTGCCAGCTGAAACTCTACAGTGCAAAGAAGAAGCCATTTCTAAACAAGATCCACAAGCTCAGGTGTTTTCACTGGGCCAGGGATCATTTAAAATCGAGTGTGGCAAAATGGAAGACTGTTCTGTGGTCAGACGAGTCACGATTCAACGTTTTTTTGGAAAATCTGGGACGCCATGTCATCCGGACCAAAGAGGACAAGGACAACCCAAGTTGTTATCAACGCTCAGTTCAGAAGCCTGCATCTCTGATGGTATGGGGTTGCATGAGTGCATGTGGCATGGGCAGCTTGCATGTCTGGAAAGGCACCATCAATGCAGAAAAATATATTCAGGTTCTAGAACAACATATGCTCCCATCCAGACGTCATCTCTTTCAGGGAAGACCCTGCATTTTTCAACAAGATAATGCCAGACCACATTCTGCATCAATCACAACATCATGGCTGCGTAGGAGAAGGATCCGGGTACTGAAATGGCCAGTCTGCAGTCCAGATCTTTCACCTATAGAGAACATTTGGCGCATCATAAAGAGGAAGGTGCAACAAAGAAGGCCCAAGACGATTGAACAGTTAGAGGCCTGTATTAGACAAGAATGGGAGAGCATTCCTATTTCTAAACTTGAGAAACTGGTCTCCTCGGTCCCCAGACGTCTGTTGAGTGTTGTAAGAAGAAGGGGAGATGCCACACAGTGGTGAAAATGGCCTTGTCCCAACTTTTTGGGGATTTGTTGACACCATGAAATTCTGATTCAACATATTTTTCCCTTAAAATGGTACATTTTCTCAGTTTAAACTTTTGTTCCGTGATTTATGTTCTATTCTGAATAAAATATTAGAAGTTGGCACCTCCACATCATTGCATTCAGTTTTTATTCACGATTTGTATAGTGTCCCACTTTTTTGGAATCCGGTTTGTATAATTTATGGTACATCCAGCAGTATTAAGTACAAAGTGCAGTTTCTGGCACTAGATAAGAAGGTATTGTGGTTGGTTGGATGGCAATTTATTAGCACTTGCAGACACTTGTCGATAAAGGGTTCCACTGTGTGATACAGGCTTGCTGTTTGTCAGGGTTGCTTGTTAGCTAGGTGATGGGTATCTGAGCCATATTCCCTCACCTTACAGCAGTGTTTGTAAGGCCTCTTGCACACGACGGTTCAGTTTGTTGCGGTCCGCAAACCGCGGATCCGCAAAAAACGGAAGCCGTCTGTGTGCCTTCTGCAATTTGCGGAACGGAACGGGCGGCCCATTGTAGAAATACCTATTCTTGTCTGCAAAACGGACAAGAATAGGACATGTTCTATTTTTTTTTTACGGAGCAACGGATGCTGACAGCTAAGTGCTGTCCGCATCTTTTGCGGCCCCATTAAAGTAAATGGGTCCACTTCCGAGCCGCAAAAACGGCGGCTCGGATGCGTACCCAAACAAAGGCCGTGTGCATGAGGCCTAAAGCTGAAATTTCCCTGAACACTCTGCTGTCCTGTCACACTGATATTACCTCAAAGCAGTGTTCTTGAAACTGATGATCTCTGTAGAGTGATGGTCCCATAGGAGAACTGGATACGGTTTCTAGGAGTAGGAGCTCTTACATGTGCTTCCTTCCTCCTTGCTGTCTACTCAGCAACTACCCATCCTGGCAGAAGGCAGTACTAGCCCGCTTCTGCCAAGGGGGTTGGTTGGCGCTGTTCCTGCCAGCAAGTACTTCTTCTGCTGAAATGAACGGCCAAACCATGAAAATACATAACATTACATGATAATACATAATACACATTTGCAGATACCCTCAGGTCCTCAGGTATGGGGTAGTGCAGATATTGAACATTGACAGGCTGACATAATTTATCTCATGCATCTTTCTTTCTTCTACTTGGGTATCAGAAAGAATATTTCCGAAGCTGACTCTCCAGTGGCTCATGACAGTGTGATGTGCAGTGTGGGAGGTACTGTTACCCCAATAGGTAAGGGAATTCACAGACACAAAAGCCCAAATTCACTAATCCGGCAGATCAGGAATCAGCAACCTTCGGCACTCCAGCTGTTGTGAAGCTACAACTCCCAGCATGCTCCTTTACCTTCTGTGGGAGTTCAGAGAACAGCCAAGCAAGTGTGCATGATGAAGTTTCACAACAGCTGGAGGTTGCTGATCCCCGCTGTAGATGGTGTAAACTTGGACAGGATGTCTAGACCTGCACCAGATTTATCACAGGGGCTCAGGCTGGATGAGAAATCTGGTGCAGAGATAGACACGTTTATCTAATTCTATATACTTCGGGACAGAACGTTAGGCCAGAACTGCGACACAATATTGGTGCAAAATAGCAATATTAGGTCCTGGACCTTCTTGTCAAGCGAGTCGGAAAAAAAGGTCTGAATTGCTCTAAAATTGTGCCACTTTTAGACAGAATTTACGAGCAGAAAAATTCGTAAATCTGGGCCCAGATGTTTTGCAGAATAAATACTCCAAAGAGGCATAACTTTAATACAAGTGTTGTGTTGCCAGTTGTCATTTATGCCATTATAAACGCTGATTGGCATCGTGTAAAATACAAATACTCTTTTACAGATTATAGCATTGTCCAATAAATAACGCAAGTTATGGAATACTTACTTTGAAGGATCGCACTCATGACAGACAATGTCGATTTGTTTCTAAAGAGAAAAAAGTGACAAGGATTAAAGTACTGTAACTGTAGTATTACTAAATGCAGATACAGACACTGGAGCGCATGTCTAAAAATGACTGGTTGTGGTAAATGGGAGTCAGCCTTTAAAATGGGGCATATATTGAACCACGTGCATAAAAGCTGTTTAAAAGTGATATATGGTGTACGGACGTAGCAAACAAAAGATATGCAGAAACAGTTTCTGATATTTTTAAGAGTCAGACATGTATAAAATACGAAGGTTTAGTCTTACCGGTAAACGGTTTTCCAGGAGTCCGACATGACAGTACCCACTGGAGGATGTCCTATTGGATCTCTGTAGGGACAGGAAGCGTGAGAGGTTAAAAGGCCCCTCCCCTACCCTCCCACCAGTGTTCTTTCCAATTACTACACCAGATATGATCCAACGTATTTATTAAACTTCCATGTTAGACACACATCGGAAAGATAATTTTAAGGATCCTGGCAATAACCGAAAAGAATTATGGGGGGGGGAAAATAACGGGTACTGTCATGTCGGACTCCTGGAAAACCGTTTACCGGTAAGACTAAACCTTCGTTTCCAGGACGTCCCTCCATGACAGTACCCACTGGAGAACTACCAGCTAAACAACTAGGGGGGGACCACAGCCTGAAGGACCTTGCGACCAAATGCCAGATCCTGGTTGGCCAGGGAATCTAATCTATAGTGCTTAATGAATGTAGAGAAACTGGACCAGGTTGCGGCCTTGCAAATCTGCTCTACAGAAGCATCCGCTTTCTCTGCCCACGATGATGCGACTGCTCTGGTGGAGTGGGCTCTTAAGGGAAACGGACAAGGAAGTCCTTTCTGTGAGTAAGTCTCTCGAATCAAGTCTCTGATCCAGCGGGCTAGAGTTTGTTTCGAGGCCTTGTTGCCTCTGTTCTTTCCCCCAAAGGAAACAAAGAGGTTCTGTGATCTTCTCCACGGCTCCGTCCTTTGGAGGTAAGCGAGAATGGTTCTTCTTACGTCGAGGCAATGGAACCTTTCTTCTTTCGCATTCTTAGGGGAGGTACAAAAGGAGGGAAGAATTATTTCCTGCTCTCTGTGAAACGGTGATACCACTTTTGGCAAGAAAGATGGGTCTAATTTCAGAATGACTCTGTCCTCCAGAATCCTCAAGAATGGTTCTCTGATGGAGAGGGCCTGAATCTCCCCAATTCTACGAGCTGTGGTAATGGCTAGTAAGAAGACAGCTTTAAGGGAAAGCATTTTATCCGATAATTGGTCAATAGGTTCAAAGGGGGACCTACAAAGACTCTCTAAGACTACATTTAAATCCCATGGGGGAACCGTCTGTCTAACAGTGGGTCTTAACCTGGAAATCGATTTAACAAACCTCCTAATCCACCTGTGGTCGGCCAGAGGGGTGTCAAGAAAACTACTCAAAGCCGAAATCTGGACCTTAAGGGTACTGGGCTTTAGGCCCAGGTCGAACCCTGCCTGTAAAAAGTCCAGAATGCAGCCTATAGATGGGACCGAGATTCCTGGATGAGTGTCTGCGAGCCATGATAAAAACCTTTTCCATATCTTTAAGTATATGGCAGAGGTTACCGGTTTTCGGCTCTGCTGCAAGGTTGAGATTACCTTATCCGAAAGGCCTTTACTTCTCAGGATCTGCCTTTCAGGATCCAGGCTGTTAGCTTTAACTTCTCGAGATTCGGGTGTTCCAGGGGCCCCTGAACGAGAAGGTCCTTCCTTGCTGGAAGGGTTATTGGGTCTTCTAGGAGTAAGTCCGTCAAGAGCGGAAACCAGGCTCTCTTTGGCCAGGCCGGGGCTATCAGGATAAGGGTCGCTGAGCAAGCCTTTAGTTTTTTCAGGACCAGCGGAATTAAAGGAAACGGAGGAAAGGCGTAAGCTAATTCCATGTCCCATTTCTGGGATAAGGAGTCTACCCCCCTCGGATTGTCTCTGGGGTTCAGGGAGAAGAATTGATCTACCTGGGTGTTCCTTCTGGAGGCAAATAGGTCTATCTGTGGGAACCCCCATTGATGGCATATTTGAAAGAAAACTTCCCGGTTTAGACACCATTCGCCTGCCTCGAGACAGTGTCTGCTCAGAAAGTCTGCCGCGGAGTTCTCTGCCCCCTTTAAGTGGACCGCTGTCACCGAGAGGACTTTCCTCTCTGCCCAGTGAAATATTTTTTCGGATAACTCCAGAAGTAGAGGGTTCCTGGTACCCCCCTGACGCTTCAGGTAACATACGGTGGTTATGTTGTCTGACAGCACTTTGATGTGGTGGTTGGAGAGAATATATTCGGCTGACATTAGTGTCTTCCATACCGCCTTCAGCTCCCTGTAGTTTGACGATCTGCGGCTGTCCAGGGTGGACCATTTGCCCTGGAAGACATGTCCTTCCAGATGGGCCCCCAACCCCACTGGCTTGCATCCGTGGTGATGACTATAGAAGGAGAGAGGTTCCAGGCAACCCCCTTCTTTAGGTTTCCGGGATTGGTCCACCAGGATAGAGAATCTAGACCCCGCTTTGTAAGTGTTACCTTCGAGTCTAAGGACTGATGATCCCTGTCCCAAGCTGCCAGCACTGCGGACTGTAGGCCCCTGGAATGGAACTGGGCCCACGGGATCACTGAGATGCATGAAGTCATTAGGCCAAGGATCTTCATTGCCTCCCTTAAAGTATGACCTTTCTGTTTCTGGAAGGCCAATATCTTCCTCCTTATCGTCCCCTGTTTGGATTCTGGAAGGAAGGAGAACTGACTTTCTGTGTCCAAGAGAACCCCTAAGAACTGTTTTTTGGTGTTTGGTACCAGGTCGGATTTGGGGTAATTTATCACCCAACCTAGATCCTTGAAGAGGGCTAAGGTCTGATGAATACTGCCCTCTAGATTTTGTTTCGTGTTGGCCATAAGAAGAAAATCGTCCAAGTATGGAACAATCCTTATTTGCTGCTTTCTCAAATGCGCCACAATTTCCGTGATGACTTTTGTAAAGATTCGAGGGGCTGAAGAGATTCCAAAGGGGAGACACTGGAATTGATAATGAAGGACCGTCCCCTCCTGAATGACTGCAAACCTGAGATATTTCTGGTGTAGGGGGTGAATCGGGATGTGGTAATACGCATCCTTCAGGTCCAAGGTGCATAGAAGGTCTCCCTCTGAAATCAACGGAATTGCCGACTTTATGGATTCCATCTTGACTTGTGATAGGTTATTGATTTGTTCAGGGACTTCAAATTGATAATTGTCCTGTAGGATCCGTCTGGTTTCTTTATTAGAAAGAGACTTGAGTAATGACCCAGAAATTTCTGATTTTCCGGAACCTGGACGATAGCATTTAATTTTAGTAGCTTCTGCACGTCCAGACCTAATTGATTCTGCTGACTCACCGAATGGACTTTTGTAACCAGGAATCTTTCCGGGGGAGGACCATGGAAATCAAATTTTACCCCTTCTCGGATGGTTTTTAGGATCCACTGGTTTTGGGTAATCCGAGTCCAGGATTCCCAAAATAAGCGGAGCCTGCCCCCTACTGGCCTGATGTCATTGCTTACTTGGGCCTGAGTTGGGATTGAAGAGGAAACCCCTACCTCTCCCTCCTTTAGGGTAGCTCCATCTACCTGTTTTACCTTTCCCTCTCTCTGAGGGTGTATACTGTTTGGAGGTCTTACGAAAGGGCTGCACAGGCTTTTTTGCTTTTTCCTCCGGGAACCCTTTCTTCTTGTCGGCTGCGCTTTCCAAAATGGAATCGAGGACCTGGCCGAAAAGGTATGTTCCGGTGAAGGGAATTGCGCATAATTTGTTTTTAGAGGCAATGTCTCCTGTCCAGGATTTGAGCCAGAGGGCCCGTCTTGCAGTGTTCGTAAGAGCGTCGTTCCTGGCAGCGAAACGAATGGACTCTGCTGAGGCGTCCGCCATGAAGGATGCAGCCAATTTTAATAAGGGTAAGGACTCAAGAATTTCCTCCCTGGAGGTCTTCATCTTGAGATGCTCCTCCAGTTGCTCCAGCCATAAGCACATTGCTCGAGCTACTGAGGTTGCTGAAATGTTAGCATTAATAGTGGCCGCTGAGGATTCCCAGGCCTTCTTCAGGAGTCCATCCATTTTCCGGTCCATGGGGTCTTTTAATTGTGAAGAATCCTCGAATGGAATAGATGTCTTCTTCACCACCTTGGCCACCTGGATGTCGACTTTTGGAATTTCATCCCAAAGTTTAGTCTCCTCTGGATTGAAGGCCAGTCTGCTCTTGAATTCCCTGGGAATATAGAGTTTTTTGTCACCTTCTTCCCATTCCTCTTTGATCAGATCTTGAAGGTAAGAATTCACCGGGAAAATCTTTCTTTTCCTGGCCCTTAATCCGCCGAACATCTCGTCCTGTATAGAACGTTTCGGCTCCTCCTCCTCAACTGCCATGGTCTGCCTTACTGCAGTAAGGAGCGAGTCCAGCTGATCCGAGGAAAACAGGTATTTCCTAGGCTCCTCCGACACCGAAGGGGGGATCTGATCCTCCAGATCGTCTGAAGGGTACCCGGTTTCTTCCTCTGAATCCGATACTAAGTGTACCCTGGTACGCTTGGACGGACGGGAAGCGGGAACTGGAAGAGAAGGGGGCTGATTCATTCCGGCCGCCTGTACTTCCTCCCTGACGATGGTTCTCAGCTCTTCCAGGAAGGATGGTTGTTCTTCCTTCAGGATCCTTGCTAAGCAATCCATGCAGAGGGCCTTTCTATACGACTCAGACAGCTTTTTTGCGCATGTCGCACACTTCTTAGCTTTTTTCTTGGTGTCTCCATGCGGTCTATGTCCCGCCTCCTTTTCCACCTTAATAGGGGGAGAAGGAGATATAAAAACCAGCCTAGGGGGAACTATACACCTGCCAGCCGGATACTACTTACATTACCCTGGACGAGGGGGTCAGCTACCGCATCTAGCTTGCTCACACCTTGGGCCTCCATGATGCAACCGCCACTTAAGCACACATCATAGCATTTAAATAAGGTTCCTACCTTACAGGCCCTCCCCTCATCGCCGCCGGGACCGCCTCCTCTTCTGGGGGACTCTTCCATAGAAAAATCAACCCCACATGCGAGGCCCCAAACCGAGGCCTCCGGCATGCATGCGCGCCGCCATCTTGGACGCGTCACTTCCGGGTCGCACAGGAAGTGACGCCGATCGCGTCATCGAGGAGGGCGGAGCCACTGCTGAGCGCAGAGCTCCGTCGGAGAAGCCGCTCAGCGTCCAGGTACCTGCGGCCTGCTTCAGGAAAAAAAGGTACCGGACAAGCTAGGGGACCCCTTCCCAGAGGGGTGCTGGCTTTTAGGCCTCACGGAGGCTGAAGAGGAGAGGCAAGAGCCCCCCGACCAGCCTCGGCCTAGTGTTTGCTCCCTACATTTAGCAGGGATCCACTCACTGCTCCTATCCCTGTAGGGACAGGAAGAACACTGGTGGGAGGGTAGGGGAGGGGCCTTTTAACCTCTCACGCTTCCTGTCCCTACAGAGATCCAATAGGACATCCTCCAGTGGGTACTGTCATGGAGGGACGTCCTGGAAAACCAAAACTTCAGGTGGTTTTGCCACAATTTTCACTTAGCAGGTATGGTGTCTTTGAGCCATACCACATCAGTAAAAGTGAATCTGACCTAAATGCATCCTTAGGCCTCTTTCACACTGCCGTGTGCGGCCCGTGGTCGTGCTGCGGCCCGCAAAAAGTGGGCCGCAATGCACGAGCACAGTCCGTGGGGCAGCCGCAGCGGATCACGGACCCATTCACTTGAATGGGTCCGCATCTGTGATGTGGAATGCCCACAGAACGGCGCCCGTGTATTGCGATCCGCATTTTGCGCAAAACGGCAACGGGCCGCACACGCCAGTGTGAAAGAGGCCTAATAGTAAAGACACATACTGCAGCATCCACATGCAGCCAAAGCCTCGTCCACATATGTTGACCAATGGCCACATGAATTTGTGGATAAAATTAAAGTATTACCCTTAAAGAGGTTATCTCATAATTAATCTAAGACATCTCCAGAGATCTCCCCATTTATTGCTCCAATTAATTTTTTCAAGCTGGCAGCTCAGCAGTGTGTGTCCTTTCTCAGGGGTCATGTCCTTTTTGCTGCAGCTGATGGCAGTTGAAGGATGGAATTGAGCATGTGCGTCCACCTCAGCGAGGTGGACAGAGAAATTAGAAAAAGAACAAACAGCAGGTTGCACAATACAGATGGATTTCCTTGAATAACTCAGTAGCTCAGGGGGCGTCTTGCAGTTGATGGCAGTTAAAGGATGGGGCTGAGCATGTGCGTCCACCACATTGAGGTGGACAGAGAAATTGGAATAATAAACAGCAGGTTGCACAATACAGATGGATTTCATTGAATAACTCAGTAGCTATAATAAATTGTTAATTACACGCAGATGCAAAACCATTCAGATCCAGGTGCTGTTTTAAAAAAATATGGAATATTTTTCATGGAGTTTTGCAAAACTGCTGCAACATGTGTTACAATCATAAGGGTGAATTCACACATGCAATTTTAATGCAGTTTTTTTTTTTTTTTCGGCCAAAGCCAGGAGTAGATACAAAAGAGAGAAGGTGTAATAGTCTGTTTATAAGATCCGACACTCAAAAAATTGTGTAAAAGTAGAAAATACATAGCGGGGACTGGAAATGGTGGGGATAGGAGATGTGGAGCTAGAACTGGGACACTAAATATGGTGGATTTTTTATAGTCCATACACAAAGTCAGGGTTTTTCCCACATTCTATGCAGAGAAGCTAAAAAGCTTGTTTGACGTTGACTGTGTTTTTGGGGATCATTTATCAGGATGGGTATATAGACAACTGCATATAGACATAATGCATCCCCTGTAGTGATGAGCGAGCATGCTCGGCCGAGTACCGATTCGGATGGAGCATCGCTATGCTCAGCAGATCCGAGCGCTAGGCCGAGTACCACATGTGCTCGAGCACCATGCTCGAGTCTCCTCCCCGCACGTTTGGAGCCTTCTAAGCAGCCAATAAACATGCTGGTAAGTATTGCCATCACTGTAATGCCATTAGCCATGTTTTCTACTGGCATTACAGTGATTGGCTGGCCGGAACACGTCATCGGGTGCTATATAGCAACCGGTCACGCGGGTTCGGCTCCTTGCGAGTCTGGGAGAGCTGCTGTTAGGAAGGGACAGACAGTATAGGGAGATTCTGAGCAAATTACTCTTTCTCAAGACGTTTCAAAGACCGAAAAGTCCTGTGTGTATTGGCAGCAATTTAAAGTGCAGATTTACACTTTTTTTTTTTTTTTTACAAAAAAAAAAAAAGAATAAAAAAAAAAAAAAATCGCTTCATTAGCTATCTTAATAGAAGGTGTCTGCAGTGACTTCTGGCATCTGTGCAATACCTTCTGTGTATCAGGGGCATAGATAGGAAGAATATCAGTGAAAACAGCACCCAGTTTTTTTTTGTCTGCAGCAGCAACCGTTTATTACAGCGCATTGCATTTCTATACCATCTGAGTGTTAAATCCCATATATTGGGAAAAAGTGAAAATCAATTTATATACATAATTATAATTTTACTGACTCTGCACACAGTTTTCTTGTCTGCGCTAGAAACCGGTTTTCACAGTGCATTGCATTTCTATACTGTCTGAGTGCTTCAGGCCCATATATTGGGAAAAAGTGAAAATCAATATATATATATATATATATATATATATATATATATATATATATATATATATATATATATATATATATATATATACACACACAAATTTCACTGAATCTGCACACAGTTTTTTTGTCTGCTGCAGAAACAGTTTATTGCAGCACATTGCATTTCTATACTGTCCGAGTGCTTCAGGCCCATATATTTGAAGAAATTGAAAATCAGTATATACACAGATTTCACTAAATCAGCACCCAGTTTTATTGTCTGCGGTTTAAAACGTTAATCGCAGTGCATTGCATTTCTGTACCGTATGTGCGCTTCAGGCCCATATATTGGGAATAATATAGTCATAAATATAAACAACATCATAAAACACTGTCTTAACTGCAGATTACAATAATCTGTGGCTAAAATACTGTCCAAAATCTGTGCTGTTCTGTGTCATATACTGCCTCGTATCTGAAAACTGTCTTTTGTGGACAGTAAAAAAAACAGTAAAATATCCATAAATATGAAAAAGGCCAGCACTAAGGGACGGGGAAGTGGGCGTTATGCTGATGATTTAGGCAGAGGTCGTGGCACTGGGCACAATGAAACTGTGCCTGCTGCCAGTGCACCAAAAAAAATAAAAAATTCTAAAACCGTACCCAGCTTCATGTCCAACTTAGTTAGGCGGCACACGACAACACTGTCCAAGTCAGACCAGTGCGAACAGTTGGTCGGTTGGCTTGCTGACGATAATGCTTCCAGTCGGCTAAGCACCACCCTCTCTTCCACCAAGTCCAGTCTCTGTAGCCAAGAGTCTGGTCAGCCAACTCCTCGCTCAGATCATCCTTCCTCCCACCATGAAGAGGCCTGCCAAATGAGTGATCCCACACTCAGATATTCCCAGGAGCTCTTTTCTGCTCCGCTATTAGATTTGGCCCTCGCGGCCAGCATGCTTGAAGAGGGACCTGAGATATTGTGCCCTGATTCACAACCTCTTGAGCCTTCACAGGCTCAAGAAGATGACGGTGGTGAACGTCAATCATTAGTTCACGAGGTGGATGACAATGAGACACAGTTGTCAATCACTGAGGTTGTGGTTAGATCAAGACAGGAGGATGATCAGAGTGAGGAAGTGGAAGAGGAGGTGTTGGACGATGAGGTCATTGACCCAACATGGGAAGGTGAAAAGCAGAGCAAGGACAGCAGTACAGAGGGGGAGGGATCCGCAGCACCGCAACAGGTTGGAAGAGGCAGTGGGGTTGCAAAAGGGAGAAGGCCCGCAACTGTTACACCGATCACCCCCATGCGTAAATCAACCTTAGCAAGGGGTAGGTGTTCCGCAGTATGGAGCTTTTTTGAGGAAAGTGCAGAGGACAAAAGAGTGGTAGTTTGCAACCTGTGCGGTACAAAAATGAGCAGAGGCATGAACACTAGCAACCTCACCACCACCAGCATGATCCGCCACATGGCATCCAAGCACCCTACTAAGTGGGCCGAATGCCTGGGCCCACAATCTGGGTCTGCGGGTCACACCACTGCATCCTCTTCCCCTGTGTTACGTGCTGTCCAATCCCCTGTCCAAGACGCAGGCCTGGATGCCTCTCGTCCTGCACCTGGACCTTCTAATGAAGCAGCAGCAACAACATCCCTGTCTGTCACGGAATGTGTACAGGTAACAAGGCAAAACAACATGCATAAATGTCTCGCAGGATCCAAAAGCTAAGGAACGAAAGGGAGACCCCTGTAGAAGACCTGGCACTTTCCCTGGCTGCTCAGCCTATGCATAGATCCGAATGGTGGAGGTATGCATATCCACGAACCTTGACTATAAAGCCCTGAGCACCCTACAATAGTGAGGGGACACGACCACCGGCTCCCTACACCAGACACGGAGGGAGTCAGGGTCACCTGGGATCCAGCAAACAGAAAATAACAGATAACAGTGTAACACTTAACTTTGTGGAGGAGAGGAGAACCAGATGGGCAAGCACACATACTCCAGGAAGAAATATAAGCCGCCCAGAAAAGCATTCTGGGGAAGAATTTAAAGGGAAACAATTAGTCCAACACATAACAGCTGAGAGACGCTAATGAGAGGAGGAGCTGAATACCACAACACAGAACTCAAGGGGGAGGTTCTGAAAGGCCTCTGTCAGAGCTTCTCAGCTGTCTGGTTGTGACAGTACCCCTCCCTCTACGAGTGGACTCCGGACACTCAGAACCCACCTTCTCAGGATGGGACCTATGGAAAGCCTTGATGAGACGAGAGGCTTTAATGTCAGTCACTGAGACCCACATCCTCTCCTCAGGACCATACCCCTCCCAGTGAACAAGGTACTGAAGAGAACCGCGGACAAGACGAGAATCCACAATCCTAGAGACCTGAAATTCAAGATTCCCATCAACCATAATCGGAGGAGGAGGCAAAGGCGAGGGTACAATGGGTTGAACATAAGGTTTCAATAAGGACTTATGAAAAACATTATGGATCTTCCAAGTCTGAGGAAGATCAAGACGGTATGCAACAGGATTGATGACAGACAGGATTTTGTAAGGCCCAATAAACCTAGGACCCAACTTCCAGGAGGGAACCTTCAATTTGATATTCTTGGTAGACAACCACACCAGATCACCAACATTCAGGTCCGGACCAAGCACACGTCTCTTATCAGCCACACGCTTATATCTCTCAGTCATGCTCTTTAGATTATCTTGAATCTTTTGCCAAATAGATGACAAAGACGAGGAGAATCTGTCCTCATCAGGTAAACCAGAAGACCCCTCTCCCGAGAAAGTCCCAAACTGTGGATGAAACCCATATGCACCAAAAAATGGTGACTTATCAGAGGACTCCTGACGACGGTTATTTAAAGCAAACTCAGCAAGGGACAAAAAAGAACACCAATCCTCTTGATTCTCCGCCACAAAACAGCGCAGATATGTCTCCAGATTCTGATTGACGCGCTCTGTCTGGCCATTCGACTGCGGGTGGAAAGCAGAAGAGAATGACAACCGAACCCCCAAGCGAGAACAGAAAGCCTTCCAGAATCTGGAAACAAACTGCGTGCCCCTATCAGAGACTATGTCTGAAGGAATACCGTGCAATTTGACAATGTGATCAACAAATGCCTGCGCCAGCGTCTTAGCATTGGGCAAACCAGGAAAAGGGATGAAATGCACCATTTTGCTAAAACGGTCCACCACCACCAGAATCACAGTCTTCCCCGAGGAACGAGGCAGGTCCGTGATAAAGTCCATGGACAGATGTGTCCAAGGACGGGAAGGAATGGGTAAGGGAAGGAGAGGACCTGATGGCCGTGAATGAGGGACTTTGGCACGAGCGCAAGTCTCGCAGGCTGCCACAAAACCCTCAACCGACTTACGAAGCGCAGGCCACCAGAATCTCCGAGCGATGAGATCCAGTGTGGCTCTTACCCCCGGGTGCCCAGCAAGGACCGTATAGTGGTGTTCCTTAAAAATCTTGTGTCTTAAAGCGAGAGGCACAAACAACCTCCCAGGAGGACAAAGATCAGGAGCCTCTGACTGGGCTGCCTGCACCTCTGCCTCCAATTCAGGAAAAAGAGCAGAGACCACCACACCTTCAGCCAAAATGGGACCCGGGTCTTCAAAATTCCCGCCTCCCGGAAAACAACGTGACAGGGCATCTGCCTTCACATTCTTAACTCCAGGGCGGAACGTGACAACAAAATTAAACCTAGAAAAGAACAACGACCATCTGGCCTGTCTCGGGTTCAGACGCTTGGCTGACTCCAAGTAGGCTAGATTTTTATGGTCCGTAAATACGGTAATAGGGTGTCTGGCTCCCTCTAGCCAATGGCGCCATTCCTCAAAAGCCAACTTGATGGCCAACAATTCCCTATCTCCCACATCGTAATTTCTCTCTGCGGAGGAGAGTTTTCTTGAGAAAAAGGCACACGGTCGCCAATTGGCAGGAGAGGAACCCTGAGACAAGACCGCCCCCACACCCACCTCAGAAGCATCAACCTCAACTATGAAGGGTAACGAAACATCAGGTTGCACCAAGATGGGAGCGGAAGCAAAACTCTCCTTGATATAAGAAAAAGCCTTACGCGCCTCTACTGACCAAGAAGAAAAATCTACCCCCTTTCTGGTCATATCAGTGAGTGGTTTAACAATAGAAGAATAATTAAAGATGAACTTCCTGTAATAATTGGCAAAGCCCAAAAAACGCATCAGCGCCTTTTGATTCTCAGGAAGCTCCCACTCAAGCACAGCGCGGACCTTCTCTGGGTCCATGCGAAAACCAGAAGCGGAGAGAAGAAACCCCAGAAATTGAATTTCTGGAACCGCAAATACACATTTTTCCAGTTTCGCATATAATTTATTCTCCCGCAGGATGAGCAAGACCTGACGTAAATGTTCCTTAGGAGTTTTGAAATCGGGAGAAAAAATCAAAATGTCATCCAAATACACCAATACAAATTTTCCCATCAAATGATAAAAAATGCTGTTCACGAAATGCTGGAAAACGGCTGGAGCATTCATCAAACCAAAAGGCATAACCAAGTTTTCAAAATGGCCCTCAGGGGTATTGAAGGCCGTCTTCCATTCGTCCCCTTCTCTGACCCTGACCAGGTTGTATGCCCCTCTTAAATCTAATTTGGAAAAGACTTTAGCCCCAACAACCTGGTTAAATAGGTCCGGGATCAGAGGAAGCGGATAAGGGTCACGAATTGTGATATTCTTCAGCTCCCTGAAATCCAGACAAGGTCTTAAAGAACCATCTTTTTTCTTAACAAAGAAAAAACCAGCGGCAACAGGTGACTTCGAGGGTCGTATGTGTCCCTTTCTCAGACTCTCAGAGATATAAGCACGCATAGCGATCCTCTCAGGTTGGGAAAGATTGTATAAACGAGATTTAGGCAGCTTGGCGTCTGGGATGAGATTAATAGGGCAATCGTACTCCCTGTGCGGGGGCAAATCCTGAACTCCACTCTCAGAGAAGACATCCGAAAATTCAGAGAGAAAAGATGGTATAGTCTTAGTAGCAACCTCAGAAACAGATGTCATGAGGCAATTCTCTCTGCAAAAGTCACTCCAACCATTTATTTGCTTCGCTTGCCAATCAATGGTGGGGTTATGCTTAGTGAGCCAGGGCAGCCCCAACACCAGCGGGGTGGGCAAACTGCTAAGGACGAAACATGACACATCCTCAACATGAGCATCACTCACAATTAAACGGATATTGTGAACTATGCCCTTTAATGATTTCTGAGAAAGTGGAGCGGAATCGATAGCAAATACAGGAATATCCTTTCTCAAAGCGCACACCTGGAAACCATGAGTTATCGCAAAGTGATTATCAATGAGATTGACCGCTGCTCCACTATCCACAAAAATCTCACAAAAAATGTTCTTGCTCTCTAGCGCCACCCTAGCCGGCAGGACAAAACGGGAACTACAAGCAAACGGAAAATCTTCAATCTCCGCCTCAATCCTGCCAATAGTAACAGACGGAACATTTTTCAAAGATTTTTTCCTCTTTGTTTCTTTATTATACCCAGAGAACTGCCTGAATCTCCTAGAGGGACAAATATTTGCCAAATGATTAATACCTCCACAACAAAAACAAACCCTCCCATGCGGGCTGAATCTTCTATTGTCAGAAGCAATCAACCCCAGCTGCATGGGCTCCTGCTCAGAAGGGGCTGACAGCGACTGAGACCCCTGCGCAGAGAATGGGACCGCTGCACAGTCCTGGGACCGAGTATGACAGGAAGGAGAGATCTCTCCTCTCTCTCTAAGACGCCTGTCAATACGAACGGCCTGAGACATAGCAGAGTCCAAAGAAATAGGCCTTTCATGAAAGGCAAATGCATCTTTCAATCCCTCTGAAAGACCATGGCAAAATTGACTTCGGAGTGCAGCATCATTCCAACCAGTATCAGCTGCCCAACTCCGAAATTCTGAGCAGTATATTTCTGCGGATTGTTTACCCTGGCATAGGAGACGTAGTCTAGACTCCGCCAGAGCAATACGATCCGGATCATCATATATCTGACCCAGGGCTAAAAAGAATTCATCCACTGAACGGAGGGGCCGTGCCCCCTCCGGCAGCGAAAAGGCCCAGGACTGAGCGTTACCCCTGAGCAGCGATATAATGATCCCCACCCTCCGTTCCTCATCACCAGAAGAATGGGGAAGAAGGCGAAAATGGAGTTTGCAAGCCTCTCTAAAACGCACAAAATTCTCACTACCCCCGGAGAACGTATCCGGGAGCGAGATCTTAGGCTCAGAACAAGCTCCATGAACGCAAGCTGAACCGGTCACTTGAAGCTGAGAAAAAGTCTTACGGAGGTCAGCTACCTCCAATGAAAGACCCTGGAAGCGTTCAGCCAAAAGTGAAACCGGATCCATGTTTAACCACCTCCCGACCGCTGTACGCACATATGCGTCCGGGAGGTGGTTGCTTTACTCCTCCTGGACGCATATACGCGTCATCTCGCGAGACGCGAGATTTCCTGTGAACGCGCGCGCACAGGCGCGCGCGCTCACAGGAACGGAAGGTAAGCGAGTGGATCTCCAGCCTGCCAGCGGCGATCGTTCGCTGGCAGGCTGGAGATCCGAATTTTTTAACCCCTAACAGGTATATTAGACGCTGTTTTCATAACAGCGTCTAATATACCTCCTACCTGGTCCTCTGGTGGTCCCTTTTGTTAGGATCGACCACCAGAGGACTCAGGTAGGTCAGTACAGTCCCACCAAACACCACACTACACTACACCCCCCCCCCCCGTCACTTATTAACCCCTTATAAACCCCTGATCACCCATGATCACCCCATATAAACTCCCTGATCACCCCCCTGTCATTGATCACCGCCCTGTCATTGATCACCCCCCTGTCAGGCTCCGTTCAGACGTCCGTATGATTTTTACGGATCCGCAAAAAGCATACGGACGTCTGAATGGAGCCTTACAGGGGGTGATCAATGACAGGCGGGTGATCACCCATATACACTCCCTGATCACCCCCTGTCATTGATCACCCCCCCTGTAAGGCTCCATTCAGACGTCCGCATGATTTTTACGGATCCGATCCATGTATCCATGGATCCGTAAAAATCATGCGGACGTCTGAATGGAGCCTTACAGGGGGGGTGATCAGTGACAGGGGGGTGATCACCCTGATCACCCCTGTCATTGATAACCCCCCTGTAAGGCTCCATTCAGACGTCCGCATGATTTTTACGGATCCGATCCATGTATCCATGGATCCGTAAAAATCATGCGGATGTCTGAATGGAGCCTTACAGGGGGGGTGATCAGTGACATGGGGGTGATCACCCTGATTACCCTGATCACCCCCTGTCATTGATAACCCCCCTGTAAGGCTCCATTCAGACGTCCGCATGCTTTCTGTGGATCCGATCCATGTATCCATGGATCCGTAAAAAATCATGCGGATGTCTGAATGGAGCCTTACAGGGGGGGTGATCAGTGACATGGGGGTGATCACCCTGATTACCCTGATCACCCCCTGTCATTGATAACCCCCCTGTAAGGCTCCATTCAGACGTCCGCATGCGTTCTGTGGATCCGATCCATGTATCCATGGATCCGTAAAAAATCATGCGGATGTCTGAATGGAGCCTTACAGGGGGGGTGATCAGTGACAGGGGGGTGATCACCCTGATTACCCTGATCACCCCCTGTCATTGATAACCCCCCTGTAAGGCTCCATTCAGACGTCCGCATGCGTTCTGTGGATCCGATCCATGTATCCATGGATCCGTAAAAAATCATGCGGATGTCTGAATGGAGCCTTACAGGGGGGGTGATCAGTGACAGGGGGGTGATCACCCTGATTACCCTGATCACCCCCTGTCATTGATAACCCCCCTGTAAGGCTCCATTCAGACGTCCGCATGCGTTCTGTGGATCCGATCCATGGATCCGTAAAAAATCATGCGGATGTCTGAATGGAGCCTTACAGGGGGGGTGATCAGTGACAGGGGGGTGATCACCCTGATTACCCTGATCACCCCCTGTCATTGATAACCCCCCTGTAAGGCTCCATTCAGACGTCCGCATGCGTTCTGTGGATCCGATCCATGTATCCATGGATCCGTAAAAAATCATGCGGATGTCTGAATGGAGCCTTACAGGGGGGGTGATCAATGACAGGGGGGTGATCAGGGAGTCTATATGGGTGATCACCCCCCCTGTCATTGATCACCCCCCTGTCATTGATCACCCCCTGTCATTGATCACCCCCTGGTAAGGCTCCATTCAGACATTTTTTTTGGCACAAGTTAGCGGAAATTTTTTGTTTGTTTTTGTTTTTGTTTTTTCTTACAAAGTCTCATATTCCACTAACTTGTGTCAAAAAATAAAATCTCACATGAACTCACCATACCCCTCACGGAATCCAAATGCGTAAACATTTTTAGACATTTATATTCCAGACTTCTTCTCACGCTTTAGGGCCCCTAAAAAGCCAGGGCAGTATAAATACCCCACATGTGACCCCATTTCGGAAAGAAGACACCCCAAGATATTCGCTGAGGGGCATATTGAGTCCATGAAAGATTGAAATTTTTGTCCTAAGTTAGCGGAAAGTGAGACTTTGTGAGAAAAAAAACAAAAAAAATCAATATCCGCTAACTTATGCAAAAAAAATAAAATTCTAGGAACTCGCCAGGCCCCTCATTGAATACCTTGGGGTGTCTTCTTTCCAAAGTGGGGTCACATGTGGGGTATTTATACTGCCCTGGCTTTTTAGGGGCCCGAAAGTGTGAGAAGAAGTCTGGGATCCAAATGTCTAAAAATGCCCTCCTAAAAGGAATTTGGGCACCTTTGCGCATCTAGGCTGCAAAAAAGTGTCACACATGTGGTATCGCCGTACTCAGGAGAAGTTGGGGAATGTGTTTTGGGGTGTCATTTTACATATACCCATGCTGGGTGAGAGAAATATCTTGGTCAAATGCCAACTTTGTATAAAAAAATGGGAAAAGTTGTCTTTTGCCAAGATATTTCTCTCACCCAGCATGGGTATATGTAAAATGACCCCCCAAAACACATTGCCCAACTTCTCCTGAGTACGGCGATACCAGATGTGTGACACTTTTTTGCAGCCAAGGTGGGCAAAGGGGCACCTTTCGGATTTCGCAGGCCATTTTTTACACATTTTGATTGCAAGGTACTTCTTACACATTTGGGCCCCTAAATTGCCAGGGCAGTATAACTACGCCACAAGTGACCCCATTTTGGAAAGAAGACACCCCAAGGTATTCCGTGGGGGGCATGGCGAGTTCCTAGAATTATTATTTTTTTGTCACAATTTAGCGGAAAATTATGATTTTTCTTTTTTTTTCTTTTTTCCTTACAAAGTCTCATATTCCACTAACTTGCGACAAAAAATAAAAAATTCTAGGAACTCGCCATGCCCCTCACGGAATACCTTGGGGTGTCTTCTTTCCAAAATGGGGTCACTTGTGGGGTAGTTATACTGCCCTGGCAATTTAGGGGCCCAAATGTGTAAGAAGTACCTTGCAATCAAAATGTGTAAAAAATGGCCTGCGAAATCCGAAAGGTGCACTTTGGAATATGTGCCCCTTTGCCCACCTTGGCAGCAAGAAAGTGTGACACATCTGGTATCGCCGTACTCAGGAGAAGTTGGGCAATGTGTTTTGGGGTGTCATTTTACATATACCCATGCTGGGTGAGAAAAATATCTTGGTCAAATGCCAACTTTGTATAAAAAAATGGGAAAAGTTGTCTTTTGCCAAGATATTTCTCTCACCCAGCATGGGTATATGTAAAATGACACCCCAAAACACATTCCCCAACTTCTCCTGAGTACGGCGATACCAGATGTGTCACACTTTTTTGCTGCCAAGGTGGGCAAAGGGGCGCATATTCCAAAGTGCACCTTTTGGATTTCACCGGTCATTTTTTACACATTTTGATTGCAAAGTTCTTCTCACACATTTGGGCCCCTAAATTGCCAGGGCAGTATAACTACCCCACAAGTGACCCCATTTTGGAAAGAAGACACCCCAAGGTATTCTGTGAGGGGCATGGTGAGTTCCTAGAATTTTTTATTTTTTGTCGCAAGTTAGTGGAATATGAGACTTTGTAAGAAAAAAAAGAAAAAATAAAATCATCATCATTTTCCGCTAACTTGTGACAAAAAATAAAAAGTTCTATGAACTCACTATGCCCATCAGCGAATACCTTAGGGTGTCTACTTTCCGAAATGGGGTCATTTGTGGGGGTTTTCTACTGTTTGGGCATTGTAGAACCTCAGGAATCATGACAGGTGCTCAGAAAGTCAGAGCTGTTTCAAAAAGCGGAAATTCACATTTTTGTACCATAGTTTGTAAATGCTATAACTTTTACCCAAACCATTATTTTTTTGCCCAAACATTTTTTTTTTATCAAAGACATGTAGAACAATAAATTTGGCGAAAAATTTATATATGGATGTCGTTTTTTTTTGCAAAATTTTACAGCTGAAAGTGAAAAATGTCATTTTTTTGCAAAAAAATCGTTACATTTTGATTAATAACAAAAAAAGTAAAAATGCCAGCAGCAATGAAATACCACCAAATGAAAGCTCTATTAGTGAGAAGAAAAGGAGGTAAAATTCATTTGGGTGGTAAGTTGCATGACCGAGCGATAAACGGTGAAAGGAGTGTAGTGCCGAAGTGTAAAAAGTGGCCTGGTCATGAAGGGGGTTTCACCTAGCGGGGCTGAAGTGGTTAAGACGGTTTTGGCGGCTTATAATGTCACGGAATGTGTACAGGTAACAAGGCAAAACAACATGCATAAATGTCTCGCTGGATCCAAAAGCTAAGGAACGAAAGGGAGACCCCTGTAGAAGACCTGGCACTTTCCCTGGCTGCTCAGCCTATGCATAGATCCGAATGGTGGAGGTATGCATATCCACGAACCTTGACTATAAAGCCCTGAGCACCCTACAATAGTGATGGGACACGACCACCGGCTCC
Source organism: Bufo gargarizans (assembly GCF_014858855.1). NCBI lineage: Eukaryota > Metazoa > Chordata > Amphibia > Anura > Bufonidae > Bufo > Bufo gargarizans. Next base: position 504,799,989 of record NC_058080.1, on the reverse strand, counting down.
CTACACCAGACACGGAGGGAGTCAGGGTCACCTGGGATCCAGCAAACAGAAAAAAACAGATAACAGTGTAACACTTAACTTTGTGGAGGAGAGGAGAACCAGATGGGCAAGCACACATACTCCAGGAAGAAATATAAGCCGCCCAGAAAAGCATTCTGGGGAAGAATTTAAAGGGAAACAATTAGTCCAACACATAACAGCTGAGAGACGCTAATGAGAGGAGGAGCTGAATACCACAACACAGAACTCAAGGGGGAGGTTCTGAAAGGCCTCTGTCAGAGCTTCTCAGCTGTCTGGTTGTGACACTGTCCCAGTGCAGCGTCCAAATGACCATACCACAGTCATTTGAACGCAAGCGCAAATGCCCACCCACCCACCCACAGGCCATAGCACTAAATTGCCAACTTTCAAAATTACTGGCCCTTGAAATGTTGCCATATAGACTTGTGGACACTAAGGCCTTCCACAGCCTGATGTCAGCCACGGTCCCTCGGTATGCAGTCCCCAGCTGCCACTATTTTTCACTGTGTGCCGTGCCCGCCTTACACCAGCATGTGTCCCAGAACATCACCCGTGCCATGACCAACGCAGTTACTGGGAAGGTCCACTTAACCACAGACACATGGACAAGTGCTGGTGGCCAGGGATGCTACATTTCCCTGACCGCACACTGGGTGAATGTGGTGGAGGCCGGGAGTGAGTCGTACCCTGGGATGGCACAGGTGCTACCCACGCCCAGGGTTGCGGACCCTACGTCCATCAGGGTCTCCGCAAGCAGCTATGTTACTGGCTCCAACCCCCACTTCTCCTCCTCTTCTGCCTCATCCTCCTCCACTTCCACCTCCAGCAGACATCAGCCGCTAGCTGGAAGCAGTGTAGCACTGCTGTGGGTAAGCGTCAACAGACTGTGCTGAAGCTGATCTGCTTAGGGAACAAACAGCACACCGCAACAGAGCTTTGGCAGGGTATAAGGGAACAGACCGAACTGCGGCTCTCTCCACTCAACCTACAACCAGGCATGGTTGTGTCTGACAATGGCCGTAACTTGATGGCGGCTTTGGAGCTCGGCAACCTGACACACATCCCATGCCTAGCCCATGTCTTAAACTTAGTGGTTCAGCGGTTTATCAAAACATACCCCAATTTTCCAGAGCTACTAGTGAAGGCGCGCTGCGTGTGTGCCCATTTCCGCAAGTCGTCCACAGCTTCAGCCGACCTGTCAACGCTGCAGCAGCGCTTGCGGCTTCCAGCTCACGACTGTTGTGCGACATGAGCACGCGCTGGAACTCTACGCTCTATATGTTGGTCAGGCTTTGTGAGCAGCAGAGGGCAGTTGTGGAATACCAGCTGCAACATGGTCATCGCCTTTCAAGTCAACTGCCACTATTCACAAGCGAGGAGTGGGCATTGATGTGAGACCTATGTGAGATTTTAAAAAACTTTGAAGAATCCACACAGATGGTTAGAGGCGATAACGCTATTATCATTGTAACAATCCCACTGCTGTGTCTACTCAAACGATCGCTGCTCACAATTAAGGACGAAGCTCTGAATGTGGCAGACGAGGAACTGGGGGAGGACATCTCACAGGGTGATACCCAGACCACCCACAGTTTGTCTTCTCAGCATGAATTGGACCATGAAGAGGAGGGGGAGATGGAGACTGTTGCCTCTGTTACTGAGGCTAGTACCCATGTGTGACAACCACCCGCCAATCCCGTCGTACTATGCCACAGTTGCCATATGGGTCTCCACTAGAGACTCCTGGAGGCGAATCCACTGTGAGCACAGAAGACGTTTAAGATTGGTTGGTGGGCCCAGACAGGATGCAATCACGATTGTATGTACAATCGGTAAAAATAAAATTACTGATTTCACGCTGGAAATCAAATTAATTTGCTGCCACCACTCTTCGTATTGAATCGGGGCAAAGAGACCCCGGCTAGCTAATCCTAAAGGGACGAAACGGTTATTTGCAACCTAGCTAGTACATTAACAATTTATAAAAATAACACAATTTGGTAGTATGTCTTCTGAGGACAGCGTTCTTAGCATAGATCAGGTCATCAAGTAACAAGGGCAAAACTGGAACGATGAAATCGTTAGTTTTTATTCTAAAACTACACACAAAAATATATATATTAAAGCTGACAGATAAATATACCGGCCAGTTGAACAGATTAGTTTGGATAGAAATAGGTAAGAGGTGGAAGGGAATAGAATGTCTGTAAGTTCAGAATTACCGGGGTAGTGTCCAGTAATAGGCAAAGTCTTTGAAATAATAATCCAAGATGGTGAGGTGCCCGTGTCCCTGCGGGCGGTCGAGATGTTAGACGACGTCAGATGGTAGGTGAAGGACGCAGGACCTCAGTGTGTCACTGTTTTTACCTACTCTGAAGTGGGGAGTGGTTATGACACGTTCAGGTCCAGCCTTGTGTAATTGGAACAGGGGCAGTCCTTTGCCCCATAGGGAGAAAACCTGGCAGCATCTTTGCTTTGCCCATTTCTCCATATCCCGTAAGTCCAATCAAGAAATATAGTTGATATTGATAATCAGTACAATTTTACGCATCATCTGATAACAAATACGACTAAAAGATAACACAGGGTGCCTGAGAACCTTTATATCTCAGAGCGGGAATCTCTGATTTGTCCGCGGGTTTCCTAGAAGGTGGGTTAGGAGAACCAAAACCATCTCTGAAAAGATGGTTCCTTTCACATTTCCATAACCCATGAAATATTAGGAAAATATGGGAAGAATATGAAGCTTATGGATTGGAGGTGACTTTCAGGTCATCTTCCCTCCTGTACCAACCAGCTGTGTGATAAGGATCTGTCCTTTTCTTCTGAAGCTCGCTGCCCAGGCTAAAGGTGTGAGACCCCTGCTGGTATTGGAGACACTATGGCTGCAGAAAGGAAGTTTTTTATGAGGTTCTGTCAAGAGAATACCAGATTGATGGCTACTCAACCTGGCATGGGGCAGGAAGATTCTTTGGCAAGAAGGTGCTAATTGTACCTCTGATCTGTGAGTTACTCCTTTAGTGAAAGAGAAGATTCTTAGTGAAGGCTCTTTTGTCTTTGTGATTGAGAAATATGGCGCATTTGTGATTTCCTAGTATCGCTGTGGATCGCAAAGCGTCACACCTCCCCCCTTTGGAAGATTGGGGAAGGAGTGGTCAGCAAGACTGGGACTGAAGCAATCCTAACTCCCTATTTGAGCTAGTTACAGCGGGAAAGTCCGTCAGCATTCTGATGGCGACTTCCCGGTTTGTGCTGAATCGTGAAATCGTACTGTTGGAGCGCTAAGCTCCAGCGGAGAAGTTTTCCGTTGGTACCAGAAGTACGTTTCAGCCAGCTGAGAGGGTTGTGATCTGTGATGACCATGAAGGATCGTCCGTATAGGTACGATTGTAGTTTCTGTAGGGCCCATACGATCGCTAGGCACTCCTTCTCAGTGGTGCAGTATGCGGTTTCCCGCGGGAGTAGTTTTCGGCTCAGGTAGAGGACAGGGTGCTCATTCCCGGTTGCGTCCACCTGACTAAGGACGGCTCCCAGACCGTGGTCTGAGGCGTCAGTTTGTACTAGGAACTGACGGGAGAAGTCGGGAGCTTGAAGGACAGGAGCGCTAGCTAGCGCTTCCTTCAGGGCCCGAAATGCCTGTTCTAGTTCCGAGTTCCATGTGACCGTGTTGGGTTGTTTTTTGCCCGTTGCATCGGTCAGCGGTTTAGCCAGAGTACTATAGGATGGAACAAAGTTCCTATAGTACCCTGCCGTTCCCAGAAATGCCTGTATTTGTTTTTTGGTGTTAGGCCGTGGCCATGCTACAATGGCATCGACCTTCCCTATCTGAGGTTTCAGGGTCTGGATGCCTACTCTGTGTCCTAAGTACTGAACCTCTGTCATGGCAATCTGACATTTGTTGGGCTTAACGGTCAGATTAGCAGCGGACAGTCTTCCCAATACCTGTGACAGATGGTCAAGGTGATCTTCCCAGGTTGGACTATATATGGCTATGTCGTCCAGATATGCTAGGGCATACCCTTGCATTCCTTCCAACAGTTCATTCATTGCCCGCTGAAAGGTGGCGGGCGCATTCTTCATCCCAAAGGGCATACGAGTAAACTCATAGAGGCCAAAAGGGGTGATGAATGCGGATTTCGCTCTCGCCTCTGGCGCAAGCGGAATCTGCCAGTATCCACGGCTCAAGTCCATGATTGTTAGATAGCTGGCGGACGCCAGCTGATCCAGCAATTCATCAATTCGAGGCATGGGATACGCATCGGTTATGGTGATGTCATTCAGTCTCCGATAGTCGACACAGCACCGGGTTGTCTTGTCCTTTTTGGGGACTAAAACAACCGGGGCGGCCCATGGACTAGAGGATTTCTGGATGACCATTAACTGTAGCATCTCATCAATCTCTCGTTTGATCTCAGCCTGCACTTCGGGTGAGGTGCGATAGGGGCCTTGCCGTAAGGGCTTGTGGTTCCCTGTGTCAACTCGGTGAGCTGCTAGGTTGGTTTGGCCAGGGATGCCTGAGAATGTGGCGCTGTGCGCACTCAGGAGAGTGGTGAGCTGAAGCTTCTGTGGGTACGAGAGGTGGGGGTTGATGTTCCAATCATCTGCCACGTCTCGTAGCTCGGCTAGCAAGTCTATCAGTGGATCTGGTTCTTCGGGTTCTAGCTGGCTACACACTGCTAATACATACTGCTCCCTTTCCTCGTGTGCTTTTAACATGTTCACGTGGAACAGTTTCTGTCGCTTACCCCCGAGACTCACTAGGTAAGTGACTGGGTTCACCTGTTTCAGAATGGTGTATGGCCCGTCCCAGGCAGCCTGCAATTTGTTCTGCCTGACAGGGAGTAGGGCGTATACCTTCTGACCTGCTGGGTATGACCGCTCTCTGGCATGCTGATCATACCAAGCCTTCTGTTTGGCCTGTGCCTTTGCAAGATTTTCCGTCACTATGGTCATGAGGGACTCCATTTTGTCCCGAAATTTTAGGACATATTCAACCACGGAGACTTCTGAGGGGTCACCTTTTCCCTCCCAGGTCTCCCGAATCAGTTTTAAGGGCCCTCGGACATCTCGTCCATATAGGAGTTCAAAGGGTGAGAACCCAGTGGACTCCTGTGGCACTTCTCTGTAAGCAAACAGCAAATGAGGCAGGTGCCGCTCCCAGTCCTTCCCCTGCGATTCCACGAACGTGGCCAGCATTTGCTTTAACGTTCCGTTGAAACGTTCGCAAAGGCCGTTGGTTTGCGGGTGATATGCACTGGAAGTGGTGTGCTTGATTTGCATCCTCTCACAGAGGGCTTCCATTAGCTCCGACATGAAGCAAGAGCCCTGATCAGAGATCATCTCGGCGGGGAAACCTACACGCGAGAAAATCCCGATCAAGGCGTCTGCCACCGTGGCCGACCTAAGGGAAGACAGTGCTACCGCCTCTGGATAACGGGTGGCATAGTCCACGACCGTTAAGATGTAGCGCTTGCCAGAACTGCTAGGAATGGGAAGGGGACCAATTATATCCACTGCCACTCGCCGGAAGGGCTCTGTGATCACGGGCAGTGGCTGCAAAGGAGCTTTGCGGGGTCCTCCAGCCTTCTTAACCCTCTGGCAAGTGGTACACGATCGGCAGTACTTAGTTATGTCCGTTCCCATCGTGGGCCAGTAAAAATGGTTCTGAACACGTTTGTGGGTCTTTCTGATACCCAAATGTCCTGCAAGTGGAATGTCGTGGGCTGCTTTGAGCACCTGTGCCCGAAATTCCCTAGGGACTACCAGCTGTCTCGTGTTCTCCCCTGCGCCACCTTTTGTAGGCTGTACAGCTTCACAGTAAAGTCGGTTGTTCTCCCAATAGATTTTATATGGAGTGCCCTCACCTGGAGGCTGGCCAGCTCGGGCCCTAGGTGCCTCCAGACTAGGGTCACCCTTTAAGGCCTGCACGAATGCAGCGCCACCGGTCTCCTCCAGCTGACCAGTGACGTATGAAGTCAGCTGTGGAGAGTTACCTTCAATGCTGGGGTCAGAGGTGGGTGGAGGGACGGCTGTTTCTGTCCCCGCAGCCCCCTCTGAGCCCAGGTTACTGGCGACACTGGAAGCGTCTACCAGCGCAGTTACCCAATCATCATCACATGAAAAGGTCTTTCTCGCATTGTCATCCGCCTGAGGGTCAGAATCGCCCGAGGGGGTCCCTTCGGTCGGTTCTGAGTTCAGGCGGCTGGCCATGGAACGTGTAATGGCCAGAACAGGTACAGCATCATGTATATCACCATTGCTAACACTAACGCACGCATTCGGATCAACAATGACAGGTGCAGAAGTAGGCAGGTATAAACGCAAATCCGCGCCAGTCAGGCCCGGTAACAACTGCTGGCTCATAGGGCCCAAGGCAGTTAAGTTCAGTCCAGAGCTGCTTGTTCCTTGCTGAGGTTTAGCAGGGGCTGTGGACATGCTGTTAACCAGGGTACCTGCATCACCCGGAGCTGAAGTAGCAACATCAGCACTCCCATAGCTGGCGATGCTGGGTGACGTTGAACGAAGGGGCAGCGAAGCCTCCCGCACGGGATTGGAATCCTCCATCGCTTGGCCGTCTCTCTCCGTCAAAGCTTTGATCAGCTGTGATCGATTTTTGTTCAGAATGGCAATGCCTTGTGACTCACACACAGCTTGTAAGTCGGCGACAGACCAACTTAGGTAATTTGGAACTGAATCAGACATTCAGAAAAGAAGAGAAAAAGAATAGGATATAGCAAAGAAAAGGTGGGAAAATGTAAACCAATCTATTCCTATCAATGTGTACCGTTTTGCACCCGGAACACAAGTTCCGCAGGACAGGATACTAAGTAACCGCTGTCCTATTGTTATGATTGCGCAAAAAGCTGCACTTGTCAGTTCTTTGTGCTCTGATCTCCCAAAAGCTGACTTCTGCCTGGTTTTGGGTTCTGCTATCCCACTAGCTGCCAACAATGCGACGACCACCCGCCAATCCCGTCGTACTATGCCACAGTTGCCATACAGGTCTCCACTAGAGACTCCTGGAGGCGAATCCACTGTGAGCACAGAAGACGTTTAAGATTGGTTGGTGGGCCCAGACAGGATGCAATCACGATTGTATGTACAATCGGTAAAAATAAAATTACTGATTTCACGCTGGAAATCAAATTAATTTGCTGCCACCACTCTTCGTATTGAATCGGGGCAAAGAGACCCCGGCTAGCTAATCCTAAAGGGACGAAACGGTTATTTGCAACCTAGCTAGTACATTAACAATTTATAATTTAGCCTGGGCACCCTGAATCGCAGCCTAGTGGTACAAGGAGGGAAAGGTTTGGGAAAATGGTAAAGGAATACATAGCAGACCGTGTCAGCATCCTAAATGATCCCTCAGTGCCTTACAACTACTGGGTGTCCAAGCTGGACACGTGGCACAAACTTGCGCTCTATGCCTTGGAGGTGTTGGCCTGCTCTGCCGCCAGCGTTTTGTCTGAGCGTTTATTTAGTGCTGCTGGTGGCATCATAACAGATAAGCGTATCCGCTTGTCCACTGGCAATGCTGACAGGTTGACTCAGATAAAAATTAACAAGGCCTGGATTGCCCCTGACTTCTCCACTCCACCAGAGGAACGCTGAGCTAATGAGGAACAAACACGCAATTGAAATGTATACTTTACAATGTACTCAATCCACAAGATTCAGATGCACCCTTTTCACCTCCAAAAAAGGGTATATGTTTGAATCTTGTTTACTCCTCCTCCTGTTCAATACAGTATATATGCCCTCAGTACAATGTTTCATACTGTCTGCTCAGCTGTAGGCCCTCACCTCCAATGTTTCATACGGTCTGCTCAGCTGTAGGCCCTCACCTCCAATGTTTCATACGGTCTGCTCAGCTGTAGGCCCTCACCTCCAATGTTTCATACGGTCTGCTCAGCTGTAGGCCCTCACCTCCAATGTTTCATACGGTCTGCTCAGCTGTAGGCCCTCACCTCCAATGTTTCATACGGTCTGCTCAGCTGTAGGCCCTCACCTCCAATGCTTCATACGGTCTGCTCAGCTGTAGGCCCTCACCTCCAATGTTTCATATGGTCTGCTCAGCTGTAGGCCCTCACTACAATGTTTTATGGGGTTTGCTCACCTTCAGGCCCTCACCTCCAATGTTTCATACGGTCTGCTCAGCTGTAGGCCCTCACCTCCAATGTTTCATACGGTCTGCTCAGCTGTAGGCCCTCACCTCCAATGTTTCATACGGTCTGCTCAGCTGTAGGCCCTCACCTCCAATGTTTCATACGGTCTGCTCAGCTGTAGGCCCTCACTAGAATATTTCATACGGTCTGCTCAGCTGTAGGCCCTCACTACAATGTTTTATGGGGGGTTTGCTCACCTTCAGGCCCTCACCTCCAATGTTTTCCAGGGTCAGCTCACCAGCAGGCCGTCAAACATAATGTTTTTAAGAGGGTCAGCTGAGCAGCAGGCCCTCACCCGTAATGTTTTAGAGGGTAAACAGCAGGCCCTTGCTCCTAATGTATTTTGGAGGGTCAGCAGCAGGCTATTATTAATAATTTTTAAAGGGTGTGTATGATGCCCTCCTTTATGTGCAATAAAAGGTGCATTGGAGTGCCTGTTCCTTGTAATTTTTGGCAGGCCTTTTACTTAGTGCATAGGCTTTATGTGATATAGAGGCTGTATCTCTTTTTCCTTGTAATTTTTGGCAGCACTTACACTGTATATACAATTGAATCTACAGGAAAGAATGTTTCCTAACAATTTTTCCTCTAAAAATGCTTTTTTTTGGTGGGGGTGGGGTTTTGGGCGTTTTTTGTCAGTCTGTAAAAGTGGCTTACAACTCGGACAACATGGTTCCCAGCAGTGACATTGGTGTCCAAGATGCATCCAGACAGTGCCGGACTGGGGTGCCTAGGGCCGACCAGTAAAATTTATTTTGGGGGCCCATAGTATGGATACATTTAAGTATTACCTGCTCACACAGCAGCAAGATGCTACCAGATGATGGACTATGGGGGTCCCTGCAGCAACTTTGAGAAGGTAGATCTTGGGGAGAAGAGGACACTCTCAGCTTTCCTCTGTACCTAGAAGTCATTTTAGCCCTGATTGTGTCTATAATAATAAATTGTGGAGTTTCTTTAATAATCTATCAAGTTTTTATATGAACATAGGCTGTTTGAGGCGCTGTACATTGAATATGTGTATGTAGTGCAATAAGTCTTTTGTGTTATGTGCCACTTGTGCAAGGGGTGGGAGACTAGGGGCCCACCTTGCTCAGGGGCCCACCGGGGGATTCACCTATACCCCTGTGGGCCAGTCCCCCTGCTGCTCCTGATTGATTTCAGAGGCGTTTCCATCACTTTCAGACCTTTTCCTATGAACCAGGCACCCTTCCCTCTCCGAGCAGGAGATGCCTGGTCGCCTCCCATTGACTTCCATTATACTCGGGTGCTCGGCCGAGCACACGAATATCGCGATGTGTTCAGACCGAACACCTGAACACTTTGGCGCTCGCTCATCACTAAGGCTACTTTCACACGTCAGTATTTTTCTATATCCCTAATTTCGGTCCGTTTTTTGCGGATCCGTTGTTCCTGAAAAAGCTTCCGTATGTCATCCGTTTTTTGCGGATCCGCAAAAAACGGAAACATGTATAAATTTCAATAAGCAAATAAAGTTGTTTGGACTTCTTTGAAAAAAAATTGAAAAAAAAAAGTTTCTGTTTGCAGGATTTAATTTCCAGGAACGGAATCCGCATAAAACGGATGACATACGTAATGACATACGAATGTCTTCAGTTTTTTGCGGATCCATTGACTTTGCATTGTACCAGGATCCGATTTTTGCGGAAAAGAATAGGACATGTTTTATATTTTTTCGGACATGCGTAACGGAACAACGGAAACGGACAGCACACATTGTGCTGTCCGATTTTTTTCAGGACCCATTGAAAATGAATGGGTCCAGATCTGGTCCAGATCTGTTCCGCAAAAAACGGAACAGAACAGGAAAGAAAAAACGGACGTGTGAATGGACCCTAATTGTGAACTTTGTAGTTTGCAATTTAATTTGTGGTTTGCAATTGAATTTGGTGGAACTGTAAGTAAACACTATGATGCTCGCTCATCACTAATCCCCTGCTTCTGCATTCCTTCTGCATTCCTTCTGCATTACAACTAGTCTGATTTGACACTGAAGAGTCAGAGGAAGCAGGGTGGCAGTTGAAATAGCTGGCATTCTGGCTGACAGCCAGCTTTTCTAGACACAGGTGTAACATAAATAGCTCAATTAAATTTGCAACAAGGCTATAAGGCACCATTCAGAGCTTCTGATGCAGATCCTGTATTTTCTTTCTCTCAGGAAAAATAGGATTGCTTGTGTCAAATTCTTTTTCCCCATCAAAATGACGGTCACCTCTGGAGAACCTGACAAAGCCCTCTATAGGAATTAGTCAGGCACCGCTAGGGTCTGACGCTCTGTCATAATAGAAACAATGATACCAACGAGAAGAGACACTTTCTTGACCACTCAAGGATCCATGTCTACAAGTGATTCTTTGACCACACACACAAGTTACTGTAGTAGATGCCAGGGTTGCCGACTGTCCAGAAATTTCGGTAAAAATAGGCAACTTTTTTCCTGTGTGTGATGTTTGGGAGGCTGGTGGTACTTGAGGAGATTATTTTGGTGGTAATTATGATCATTTTACAGCTCACAGTAAATGCTGGTAATTAGGTCTTATCAGCCTACTGAGCTATAGACACGTATTACTCATAATCTTTATCATTTATTATGGTTTTCCAGTTTGTCCATAAAAATTGTTGGCCGTTTGTGATTTTGGTATGTTATCCAGAAAAAAAAATAAAAAATCCGATTGGCAACCCTGCTAGGTGTGACTTGTATAAATTGTAGTGTTCAGTGAATTGAAGCCGAACGAATTGACTTCAATCCGAATTTCAGAAAAAAGTTGATTTGCTGCAAAGCCAAATGATCCGCTGAAATGGCGTAAAAAAACAAACAAAACATACTCACCTCATTAATTTCCTTGTGGAGAGGCAGTCACGGCCATCTTGATAGAAGATACTGTGCAAAATCTTGTGCGGTGTGATGCGTGACGTCACCAAGCTAGTGTGCTTGCCGGGCATGATGACGTCATTAGTAATGACGTCACCGCACCCAGCCATGACGCCATTGCGCAATGTCTTCAATCAAGATGGCTGCGACGGCCTCTCCACAATCAAAAGGATAAGGTATGTATTTATTTATATTTTTACAGGATTAACCCCTGAAAGCCCACAATTGTAGCATCAGATGCCGCGATCAGCGATAAATGTGGCACATGAGGGGGTTCAAAGAAGGGGAGGCTGCTCTATCGCTGTTCCCAATCATTGCGCCCGCTACATACAAAGGAGTGTGCTTGGTGACAAAGTAATTTGTCACAAATCAAATTCCTTTGTGAAATTCGACAGATCAGCCAAATCACATTTTTCATAACTTCGCTCATTGCTAATTTAAATGGTCTTTCCGACAAGAGCAACTAAACCCAACAGACTGTTGTATCAGAACCTATTCAAATACTATACATTATTGCTTCATAGTATCATTTAAAGGGAATAAAAAGGTCACTTACCTCCATTGGAGTGTTGATTGGAGACAGTTAAAAGAACTAAAAAAATAAATAAAAACTGATCAAATTGTAGAAAATGTTGATGAGTTTCAGCCTAAATGTCTATAAAGTACAAGAGCAGAAGTGAGCTGGATTTACCAAACCACTGAAGGACTGCTGGAGAATCAGGTTAATAAAGTCTACTTAGGTTCATGTTTGTCTTCTGTGACTCCAGTTATTGTTATAGCTTGTGACAGGTGTTTTTTTTAATATTTATTAGCACCTCCTCCCTGTATTCGTTTTCATTTTATGAGCGGGTGAAGTCATCAAAGAGCATGATAAAATGAATTATTTATAAACTATGAAGGATGACTAAGTGGAAATGAATTTCAACTAGACTTGGAATAAGGTCAATATGGTGAATAGTACAGTACATGTTACATTGCTGAACGCTTCTGTGAATAGCCAACCGTTCACGTTGATACTACTGATGTGAAATTTTTTCATGGTATGTGGTCAAGATTTTATTTTACTGTTTACTGTTTTTCTTAAAGTCATTATGGCAAATGTGAACATTATTCCCTATCCACAGAATAGGGGCTAACAAGCAGAATGGCAGGGGTCGCAACCCCGATGATTCTGAGAACGGGGGTCCCTTGTTCTCAACCTGATGGAACGTTAGGCCAAGCAAATGTCCTGCCATTCTAGAGAATGAATAGAGTGGCAGCCTGGGTATATGCCCTGCCGCTCAATTCAGGACAGGAACATAAGAGTCTCGGTTCTCAGAATCGGACCCCCTTATAGTATGTAGCTGTGCCCACATGAACACATACACATTAGGGATTAGTTAAAGGGGTTGGCCGGGCTTTTTCTATTGATGACCTATCCTCAGGATAGGTCGTCAATATAAGATCGGTGGGGGGTCTGACACCTGGCACCCCCACCGACCAGCTGTATGAGGAGACGGCGCGCGCTTCTGTCTTCCTGTCCACTGCTGCTGTCCCATAGACATACAGCGGAGAGCAGGAAGAGAGAAGGCATGTGCACACTGCGGGCGCTGTCTCCTCATACAACTGGGTGTCAGACCCCCGCCGATTAGATATTGGTGACCTATCCTGAGGATAGCTGTAAAGGAAGGACCGGCACTCGCACTGGTTTCTTTATGCAGAATTTAATTTCAGTCACTTATTCATTCATAGTGACGCGGCGTTTCAGCACTAACATGTGCTTTCATCAGACTATACAAACTTATCCTCAAGACATGTCTTAAATAACAGAAAAAAGAAAAAAATAGAGGAACTGACGTCATACCACTGGCTCCTCCCCCCTGACAAGATACAAGGATGGATAAGAAAGCTCCAAGTGTCTCCATTTTTAACAATGAGAGGAGTCCCATGATTAATTCCGCTGGAAAATAAAACAAAATTTTTTTGTATAAAACATCATATCAAACCACTTATATTGTACTCTCGGTTCAAGCCTTTTGGATCCATCGTTTGTAAACGATGGATCCAATATGCTTCTTTTTGCAGGAGTAATTTATTTCGATCACCACCACGGCGAGGTAATGGTACACCCTCAATCACCTGGTAACGTAATTGTGCTATTGTGTGTTTCTTCTCATGGAAATGATAAGGTATAGGGAGCAATAAATTACCCTTCCTGATGGTGGACTTGTGTTTGCTCAACCTATCTTTGATCCTCATAGAGGTTTCCCCCACGTATAATAGTCCACAGGGACATTTTAAAATGTATACGACGAATCTGCTGTCGCACGTGAACACACCTCTTATGGGAATTCTCTCCCCAGAATGTGGGTGTGAGAGATAAGACCCCTTGATCACGCTTGAGCAATTCACACAATTCAGACAAGGGAATGTACCCTGTCTGGGAGAAGATAACACGCTCTGTCTCAAATCTCGCTTATTGCTACCAATGTCGGCTCTGACTATTTTATCCTTGATATTATCAGCCCTTTTAAAACACATCATGGGGGGTCTTTGAAATTCCTCAATCTGAGGGTATGATTTTGAGATTGTATGCCAATGCTTATTGACAATGCCTCTTAGTTGTTGGGTCAATGGGTGATATTTGACCACCAGTGGGATGCGTGATTGCTTCACTGTCTTGGTTTTTTCAGGAATGTCTACCTTCTTTCTCTGTTCTTGTAGGAGTGGCCTAGGATAACCTCTGGCTAAAAAATTTTTCTCCATTTCTTCTAGCCTAGTTTCACGGACTTCAGTATTGCTAACAATTTTCCTGACCCGCTGAAATTGTGAAAAGGGAATCGATTTCTTTGTAGAGACCGGATGACTGCTGGAGAACGCAAGTAAGCTATTGCGATCCGTCTCTTTTGTAAACAGATCAGTATATAGTCGACCCTCTTTCCCCTTCAGGACCCATGTGTCTAGAAAAGAAATTTTATCCATGTCTTGATGCATGACAAATTGTAACTCCGTCCAGATTGAATTCAGGTGCATGGCAAACTCCGTGAGGGATCGAATGTCACCCCGCCATACGCAAAAAATGTCGTCGATGAAACGGCGCCAAAAGATACAATGCTGTGTGTACAGTGGGTCAGGATAAACGAAATGACTCTCAAAATATGACATATAGCTGTTTGCGTACGGCGGCGCGACATTCGATCCCATCGCGGTCCCGCGGCGCTGTTGGTAAAAAGAATCTTGGAATAGAAAGTAGTTCTGTTCAAGCACTATATTCAAAAGTGATAGAAAAAAATCCTTTTCTTTTTTTACATATGTGCTAACATCTAACAGTTCTGCAACGGCTGCAAGTCCCTTTTCGTGCGTTATGGAAGTGTAGAGACTGCATACGTCAAATGTGACTAATATGCAGTCCCCATCTACTGTCAAACGGTGAATCTCAGATAAAAAATGACCTGTATCACGTATATATGATGATGACATTTGAGTCAAAGGGGTCAACACTTTTTCTAGAAAGATTGCTGGACGAGAGAGGATGGAGTCAGTCGACGCTACAATGGGTCGCCCTGGGGGAGTGGTCATAGATTTATGTACTTTGGGTAAGGTGTAAAACACCGGAGTGATTGGGTACTGATTAATCAGGAATTCTCCTAATTTGGCATCGATGACTCCATCCTCTTTGGCCCTGTCAGCAACACTCTGAATGAGACCTTTAATACGGAAAACCGGATCAGTGTCTATTTTTTGATATGTGTTGATATCTCTCAATTGACTCAGGATTTCTGTTATATAGTATTCCTTATCTAGTACAACTAGGGCACCCCCTTTATCAGCGGGCTTAAAGATAAGAGAATTGTCATCCAACATGTGTTTGAGTGCAGATGTTTCCTCTCTATTTAAGTTGTTTCTAATTTTAAAGCCCCCTTGTCTAAACTGTAACAATAGTGTATCCACATCTTTTTGTACCAGGTGAATGAAGGTCTCCACTGGGTGGTGTGTTTTGGGAGGCATAAAATTACTCTTAATCTTAAGATTAAATTGTTTAGCTGTTAGTGAACTACAGTCTGTGGAGACATACTGGTCAGTGTCCTCCTTCTCCTTATGGAAATGGGCTTTAAGTCGCATATTGCGATAAAAGCGTTGCAAGTCCATGTCCAGAGTGAATGTGTCCAAAGTCCCTGTGGGACTGAAAGACAGGCCTTTCGCTAACAGGTTCATTTGCACAGGAGTTAAATTCTTAGAAGATAGGTTCAATATTAAGTTCTGTTGCGTACCTGTGAGCGTGTCTTCCTTGGAGCTTCTGCCTCGTGCGTGGTGGCGCCCGGCTCTCCTGGTATTGGCTTTCTTGTTCCTCGTCGCTTGGCTAAAAAAGGCCCTTGAATTCCACTTGTAATGTCGCTCCCAGAACCAGATGATCCTGAACCGGTCCTGCGCTCTCTTCTGTATGACGATTGAATCGCTGCGCCTGAGGCATCCTGCCATCTGTAGACCCGGTGCATGCTGTAGTCTTCCGTGTCCCTCAGGTATTTGGATCTCTTTGTTGCCTCTATCTTGCTTTTGAGGTCGCTGCATTGTTTGTCCAGTTGCTCCTGGAGAGATGTCAGATCCTCCGGCTTCAGACAGTCTCTCAGCTGCTCTTTTGTTGCCGCAATATTTGCACTGCACTCCTTGATCGCTGTGGTGAGGTATTCAATAGTTAACACTATTATATCCAGCGAGCATTTATTTAAAATGTTCGCAAACCGCGTACAATATTCAATGTTGTTGCAGAAGAACGTTGGTCTGAGGTTAACTCTCAGACCCCGCGGTATTTTCTGGGTGCGATGGTATTCAGCTAAGGTAGCTGCGTGTAGTTCCAATGACACAAGATGTTTTGCTTCTTTTGTCAAGCTCCTGCTCCGTAATTCACCGGGAGAAATCTTCAGGAAATCAGATGAAGCAGTAATCTGTGCCACGATATCTCTTGCCTCATCATCTGTATACGCAAAGGTATTCATTTGAGGATATAGGAATTGAGCGTGCACGTGTCCAAAAAGCCAGATAACTATGTAGAGTGAAAAGGCCGGCACTGCTCTGTAAAGTTGCTCGGCGGTGCACGTGTCAACGGGCAGGCATCCCAATGTTACAGCTGTAAAGGAAGGACCGGCACTCGCACTGGTTTCTTTATGCAGAATTTAATTTCAGTCACTTATTCATTCATAGTGACGCGGCGTTTCAGCACTAACATGTGCTTTCATCAGACTATACAAACTTATCCTCAAGACATGTCTTAAATAACAGAAAAAAGAAAAAAATAGAGGAACTGACGTCATACCACTGGCTCCTCCCCCCTGACAAGATACAAGGATGGATAAGAAAGCTCCAAGTGTCTCCATTTTTAACAATGAGAGGAGTCCCATGATTAATTCCGCTGGAAAATAAAACAAAATTTTTTGTATAAAACATCATATCAAACCACTTATATTGTACTCTCGGTTCAAGCCTTTTGGATCCATCGTTTGTAAACGATGGATCCAATATGCTTCTTTTTGCAGGAGTAATTTATTTCGATCACCACCACGGCGAGGTAATGGTACACCCTCAATCACCTGGTAACGTAATTGTGCTATTGTGTGTTTCTTCTCATGGAAATGATAAGGTATAGGGAGCAATAAATTACCCTTCCTGATGGTGGACTTGTGTTTGCTCAACCTATCTTTGATCCTCATAGAGGTTTCCCCCACGTATAATAGTCCACAGGGACATTTTTAAATGTATACGACGAATCTGCTGTCGCACGTGAACACACCTCTTATGGGAATTCTCTCCCCAGAATGTGGGTGTGAGAGATAAGACCCCTTGATCACGCTTGAGCAATTCACACAATTCAGACAAGGGAATGTACCCTGTCTGGGAGAAGATAACACGCTCTGTCTCAAATCTCGCTTATTGCTACCAATGTCGGCTCTGACTATTTTATCCTTGATATTATCAGCCCTTTTAAGGAGAGCCGGGCGCCACCACGCACGAGGCAGAAGCTCCAAGGAAGACACGCTCACAGGTACGCAACAGAACTTAATATTGAACCTATCTTCTAAGAATTTAACTCCTGTGCAAATGAACCTGTTAGCGAAAGGCCTGTCTTTCAGTCCCACAGGGACTTTGGACACATTCACTCTGGACATGGACTTGCAACGCTTTTATCGCAATATGCGACTTAAAGCCCATTTCCATAAGGAGAAGGAGGACACTGACCAGTATGTCTCCACAGACTGTAGTTCACTAACAGCTAAACAATTTAATCTTAAGATTAAGAGTAATTTTATGCCTCCCAAAACACACCACCCAGTGGAGACCTTCATTCACCTGGTACAAAAAGATGTGGATACACTATTGTTACAGTTTAGACAAGGGGGCTTTAAAATTAGAAACAACTTAAATAGAGAGGAAACATCTGCACTCAAACACATGTTGGATGACAATTCTCTTATCTTTAAGCCCGCTGATAAAGGGGGTGCCCTAGTTGTACTAGATAAGGAATACTATATAACAGAAATCCTGAGTCAATTGACAGATATCAACACATATCAAAAAATAGACACTGATCCGGTTTTTCCGTATTAAAGGTCTCATTCAGAGTGTTGCTGACAGGGCCAAAGAGGATGGAGTCATCGATGCCAAATTAGGAGAATTCCTGATTAATCAGTACCCAATCACTCCGGTGTTTTACACCTTACCCAAAGTACATAAATCTATGACCACTCCCCCAGGGCGACCCATTGTAGCGTCGACTGACTCCATCCTCTCTCGTCCAGCAATCTTTCTAGAAAAAGTGTTGACCCCTTTGACTCAAATGTCATCATCATATATACGTGATACAGGTCATTTTTTATCTGAGATTCACCGTTTGACAGTAGATGGGGACTGCATATTAGTCACATTTGACGTATGCAGTCTCTACACTTCCATAACGCACGAAAAGGGACTTGCAGCCGTTGCAGAACTGTTAGATGTTAGCACATATGTAAAAAAAGAAAAGGATTTTTTTCTATCACTTTTGAATATAGTGCTTGAACAGAACTACTTTCTATTCCAAGATTCTTTTTACCAACAGCGCCGCGGGACCGCGATGGGATCGAATGTCGCGCCGCCGTACGCAAACAGCTATATGTCATATTTTGAGAGTCATTTCGTTTATCCTGACCCACTGTACACACAGCATTGTATCTTTTGGCGCCGTTTCATCGACGACATTTTTTGCGTATGGCGGGGTGACATTCGATCCCTCACGGAGTTTGCCATGCACCTGAATTCAATCTGGACGGAGTTACAATTTGTCATGCATCAAGACATGGATAAAATTTCTTTTCTAGACACATGGGTCCTGAAGGGGAAAGAGGGTCGACTATATACTGATCTGTTTACAAAAGAGACGGATCGCAATAGCTTACTTGCGTTCTCCAGCAGTCATCCGGTCTCTACAAAGAAATCGATTCCCTTTTCACAATTTCAGCGGGTCAGGAAAATTGTTAGCAATACTGAAGTCCGTGAAACTAGGCTAGAAGAAATGGAGAAAAAATTTTTAGCCAGAGGTTATCCTAGGCCACTCCTACAAGAACAGAGAAAGAAGGTAGACATTCCTAAAAAACCAAGACAGTGAAGCAATCACGCATCCCACTGGTGGTCAAATATCACCCATTGACCCAACAACTAAGAGGCATTGTCAATAAGCATTGGCATACAATCTCAAAATCATACCCTCAGATTGAGGAATTTCAAAGACCCCCCATGATGTGTTTTAAAAGGGCTGATAATATCAAGGATAAAATAGTCAGAGCCGACATTGGTAGCAATAAGCGAGATTTGAGACAGAGCGTGTTATCTTCTCCCAGACAGGGTACATTCCCTTGTCTGAATTGTGTGAATTGCTCAAGCGTGATCAAGGGGTCTTATCTCTCACACCCACATTCTGGGGAGAGAATTCCCATAAGAGGTGTGTTCACGTGCGACAGCAGATTCGTCGTATACATTTTAAAATGTCCCTGTGGACTATTATACGTGGGGGAAACCTCTATGAGGATCAAAGATAGGTTGAGCAAACACAAGTCCACCATCAGGAAGGGTAATTTATTGCTCCCTATACCTTATCATTTCCATGAGAAGAAACACACAATAGCACAATTACGTTACCAGGTGATTGAGGGTGTACCATTACCTCGCCGTGGTGGTGATCGAAATAAATTACTCCTGCAAAAAGAAGCATATTGGATCCATCGTTTACAAACGATGGATCCAAAAGGCTTGAACCGAGAGTACAATATAAGTGGTTTGATATGATGTTTTATACAAAAAATTTTTGTTTTATTTTCCAGCGGAATTAATCATGGGACTCCTCTCATTGTTAAAAATGGAGACACTTGGAGCTTTCTTATCCATCCTTGTATCTTGTCAGGGGGGAGGAGCCAGTGGTATGACGTCAGTTCCTCTATTTTTTTCTTTTTTCTGTTATTTAAGACATGTCTTGAGGATAAGTTTGTATAGTCTGATGAAAGCACATGTTAGTGCTGAAACGCCGCGTCACTATGAATGAATAAGTGACTGAAATTAAATTCTGCATAAAGAAACCAGTGCGAGTGCCGGTCCTTCCTTTACAGCTGTAACATTGGGATGCCTGCCCGTTGACACGTGCACCGCCGAGCAACTTTACAGAGCAGTGCCGGCCATTTCACTTTACATAGCTATCCTGAGGATAGGTCACCAATATTAAAAGCATGGACAACCTCTTTAAAGGAAACACCTTCCTGGGGGGTACAGTCATGCATGATTTTGAAAATGTAGGAAATCCAGCTAAAAAAAATGGTGGAAAATTCGTAGCTTTATTGCGGCATAAAATCTTCGACAAAAACAGGAATGTTCGGTTACGCGTTTCAGACCACAAACAAATATCGGTCCATCCTCATGACTTCAAGTCATGAGGAAGGACCAATATTTGTTAGTGGTCTGAAACGCGTAACCGAACATTCCTGTTTTTGTCGAAGATTTTATGCCGCAATAAAGCTATGAATTTTCCACCATTTTTTTAGCTGGATTTCCTACATTTTCAAAGTTACCATTACACATCCGGGTGCGTCATCCATGCTCGACTGGTGAAGGGGAAGGTGAGAGCTGCTGTGTGCTTAATGTGAGTCATGCATGATTTCACACAAGAAAGAATGCATGATTTCCAGCTAGAAATCCCTGAATCTGTTGACTCTCCTCTAGGTATGTAAACTCCAGCAACAGGTTTTAAAAAAACAGACACTGCAGGGAATGCCTGCAGCTTGTAGCAGATTACTTTTATTTTCCAGTCTGCACTACCTGTTTATCACATAGATTTTATTATCTGCAAAATTAGACCAAGGATTTTTTTTTGTCTTGGGTTTAAGATAGTTTATCTGTCCATCTGCAGTATCTCTATCTTGGACAGGTCCAAGCTTAGTAGACTTAAAGGGGTATTTCTATCTCAGACAATGGGGGCATATTGCTAGGATATGCCCCCATTGTCTGATAGGTGCGGGTCCCACGAGAACGAAGCAGGGAGTGTTGTGGCTGGAGGACCCTGGATTTTCAGGGGTCCGTCCACCACCAAGCGCTGCTCCCATAGAAGTGAATGGGAGTGCACCGCACATGCACGGCCCATGCTCCCATTAATTTCAGTGGGGCAGATGGAAATAGCTGAGCCAGCACTTAGCTATTTTTGTCGGCCCCATAGAAATGAATGGAGGGTGGCTGTGCATGCAGCCGCTCCGTTCTCATTGTAGGTGCGGGTCCCAGCGATATGCCCCCACTGTCTGAGATGGGAAAACCAATTTAAAGAGAATGAGCCACCTACATTTTATTCTGCAGTTAAAACCAGCTTACACACACAAATCCTTTTTATATAATCAGTTTTTATTTTCTGATTACTGATTTTTTTTGTTCTATTTTCTGAACATGACTATGGGGGGGGGGGGGGGCGGGCATCTTGCCTTAGTTGTTTTTAACAGCATTTAGAAAGCATTAAGAAAATTGCTGTACGGCAGCCACATGGGCCGTAGACCCATTGGTTAGGAGGGGACCTCATTGACTTCAACGAGAACGTTTTCAAGGCATGCTCTGTGCAGAGGTCATTGTACAAGGGAAGAATTGAGAAAATTTGACAATAACCTATTGTAAATGGTGGATACTGTCTTATCTTTTCACAGAGGTGATATCATTACAGGCAGGATTCAGGATTAGAATGGAGTACAAGTGCAGTAAAGTGATTTGTATAAACCAAGAAGTGGTGGCAATTATTTGGCTTAGTGGCCAGTGCAAAAACTGCAGGATTTTTTGGGTTTTGTTTAACCTCTTATTGACCGGGCCATTTTGCACCTTCATGACCAGGCTTATTTTTGAAAATCTGACATGTGTCACTATATGTGGTAAAAACTTTGGAACGCTTTTACTTATCCAAGCAATTCTGAGATAGTTTTTTCGCGACACATTGTACATGATAGTCATAAATTTGAGTCAATATATTTAAACTTTATTTATGAAAAAATCTCAAATTTACAAAAAATTTCAATTTCTCTGCTTTTAAAACAGAAAGTGATACCTCATAAAATATTTATTACTTAGCATTACCCATATCTCTACTTTATGTTGGCATCATTTTGTAAATGAAATTTTTTATTTTTTTTAGGACGTTAGAAGGCTTACAATTTTAAAAGTTTAAAGAAAATTTCAAAACCCCACTTTTTAAGGACCAGTTCAGGTCTGAAGTCACTTTGTGGGGCTTACATAGTAGAAACACCCCATAAATTACCCCATTGTAGAAACTACACCCCTCAAGTTACTCAAAACTGATTTTACTAACTTTGTTAACCGTTTAGGTATTCCACATGAATTAAAGGAAAATGGAGATTAAATTTCTAATCCATTTTTTTTCTTTAACACATCGAGGGTTAGCAGCCAAACAAACTCAATATTTATTACCCCGATTCTGCGGTTTACAGAAACACCCACCATGTGGTGGTAAACTGCTGTATGGGCGCATATTAGGGTGCACAAGAAAAGGAGCGCCGTATGGTTTTTGGAAGGCAGATTTTGCTGGACTGGTTTTTAGACACCATGTCCCATTTGAAGCCCCACAGATGGACCCTATAGTAGAAACAATCAAACCCCATTTTGGAAACTACGGGATAAGGTGACAGTTTTATTGGTACTATTTTGGGGTACATACGATTTTTATTCGCTCTATATTATGTTTTTTGTGAGGTAAGGTAACCAAAGAATAGATGTTTTGGCACTGGTTTTATTTTTTGTTTTTTTACAATGTTCATCTGACAGGTTAGATCATGTGCTATTTTTATAGAGCAGCTTGTTACGGATGCGATGATATCAAATATGTCTACTTTCTTTGTTTGTTTCAGTTTTACATAATAAAGCATTTTTGAAAAATAATTATGTTTTTGTGTCTCCATATTCTGAATATATAACACAAATCACAGCAATTATTAATGGATATTCACAATCGCGTCACTGGTGCATTTGATTCACAGTTATTTGTAGGGAAGCTAAAATGAAAATAAGAAACAAACTTTATTATCTTGCTTTACTTAAACTCAAGGGGACCACACGTCTAATCATCTATAAAGAATACAATACCATAATTAGGAGCAGCATATGGTACTCTCTGCTAATCTCGCTGGGTACCTATATCAATGTACTAACACTGTTGCTCCTATGTAAGTTTGGTATCCTAAGTGAGGGTACCAGGTTAGGATACAGACTATATAGTAGTATCCTACTTATCCTACTGGTAAATACGACTCTCACCCTCAGTATGAACCAGTTATCGCCTTCTATCCTACAAAAGCCACGGTATCATGATCAAAGTCCCTCACTACTGACTAACATAAAAAATATATATCGCTGCCTGTTATATATTCGTGTCGTCTGTTAATACTGGCTACAGTTAAACTCTGGCTCGAGAGCCATACCTTTTTTTTTTGGAGCCGATTGTCTTAGGTAGGGTCTCATTTTATGCGGGATGAGGTGGCATTTTGATTGGTACTAATTTTGGGGGGCATACACCCTTTTGATCACTTGGTGTTGCACTTTTTGTGATGGTAGGTGACAAAAAAAAAATGTCTTTTTTGGCACTGTTTTTATTTTTATTTTTTTACGGTGTTCACCTGAGGGGTTAGGTTATGTGATATTTTCATAGAGCTGGTTGTTATGAACGCAGCGATACTAAACATGTTTAGGGTATTTTCTTTTCTTCATTTTTACCCAATTATAAATGTGCGTATATGGGGAAATGTTAGATTTTTATTTTTATAAACACTTTTTGTAAACCAGACCCACTTGGTTCGTTAAGATTAGATCTCATGGCTCTACAATACACTGTATAGTGTACTGCAGTGTATTGTGATAACACTTAGCCTGATCAGGCTCCTGCCTTTAGCAGGAACCTGATCAGCCTTAGATATACCACGGCAAGCATGATGCCTGCTTAAGGTGGCCGGTTGCCATGGTAACAATTGGGACGCTGCCACAGCAGAGCAGGGGCCCGATGTGGGGGGGGGGCTCCCTCCCTCTGTTATGATCAAACCATCTGCGCCCGATGGGGGAAGGAGCTTCCTCCCTGTTAACCCCTTCCATACAGTGGTCCCTATGGACCGCAGCATGGAAGGGGTTAAACGGCTGACATCAGTGTCAGCACCAATGTCGGCCGTTATAGTAGAGTGTTAGCTGTATGTTACAGCTGACACTTTACTACCGCTCGGCCATCCTGAATGATTGTGGGGATGGGGAGGGGTGGGGGGGTTGGCATCCTGATAATTATGAGGGTCCTGCTCGGCCATGCTGAATGGGTGAACTTAACAGTGCAGCCCCGATCTCCTCAACACTCACTGAGGAGATTGGAACTGCGCTGCTGAACACTGCGAATGGTCAGTTAAATATGACTGACCAATCACAGAGATTCAAAGGCCGGGACCACTCTGATTGGTTCCCTGCCGGGTGCCTGGACAGATCTGCATTATCCCTGCATTTTAATGGCAATGCTATTCTAACATTGACCAGCAGGCTGCGCCAGAGAGGCGCAGCCTGCTGGAAATTACTGAAGGCTGGTCTGGGGCCTACATCAGAGCCCTGCCAGCCTTCACACACATCTGCACCCCGCGATCGCATTTGCGGGGTGCCGATGGGAGACAGAGGGAGTCCGCTTCCTCTGTCAGCACTTTACATGTGGCGGGCGCCATTTCCAGCATCATGTAAAGTGTTAAAAAAGTGGCGGCCCAGCCCAAGGCCATTTAGTGACCGCCGTAAAAAGGCGTATGGGTGGTCACTAAGGGTTTAAGATATTAAATGATATTAATATCAAAATACTTTAAAAATGTTTAACACAAAAACGTGATTTAAACGATAGGTCATTTTCTAATAACACATTCCCTTTAAGCTGGTTTCTGCTTTGAATGGGAAACTCTTTTTTTCACTCAGCAGGTAGATGAAGTAAAATTATCTTGCAGTTCTAAAGGGCCAGAAAGTCATATGCTTATTCTTCTGTACAGTGAGTGTATACTTCTTATTGTCAGAGGGTATTCTTGCAACTCAGATGTTCCTTAAAGGGGTTATCTGAGCCTGGAAATGCCCCCCATATGCCTGGGCCCCCACACTGATTCTACTTACCTGACTCCCCGTGCCATTCCTGGTCCCCGCACGCCACCGCAGCTTCTCCTTGTGCGTGGATGAAAACATTCGGTGTCGGGCGGGACAGCTAATGGCAGATGGTGACAAGCCTCCCTAGCTAAAAAAATTAAGAAATCATTTTTTCAACTGGTCTTTAGTATAAAATTTGGATCCCTTTTCGCTGTACAGGGCTGAGTTTAGTAACAAGATCTGAATTTTCTCTCCGTTCCATTAGGTAGCTCACCTGACGGGCTCCTTATCTCTGACACTATGAACAATCATTATAGCTCAATATCAGTAATATCCTACTGATAAGAATGTTGCTTAAATAAGTGTTTATTACTTTTTAGTCATTTAGAGATAAGGGTTATTAGATGACTGACCCAAAGAAATTAAAAGTATGATTCACACAGCTAGAGAAACAGTTAACCTATTTTAACAGAATAGCTGAATATTTTTAATAAAGACCAATTGAAAACATTCTTATACCCATGGATGTTACGGGACTAGGGTAGCAGACATGTCAGCTACTGTGGGGCCCAAAAACTAAGGGGACCCATCTCCTCAGACATTCATTATGTACAGTTAATGATGTGTATGGACAATGGAAATGTTTAGTACTTTTTGCATTTTATCTGTTCTGTGACAGACATCACTGTTTTATTTTTGTGACAATGCGTTTTGTGACATCACTGTGTGACTTATTATTGAACTATGTCATCACTATGTACATTATGCCCGTGGAACTACTCTGCACTCATTATTCCATTATGCCTCTTTCACATTTCCATGTCCATTTGACGTCCGTGAAAACACCAGTCTATTACCTTATGCACATGGCCGTTGTTTTGGTCCGCATCCGAGCCGCCGTTTTTGTGGCTCGGATGTGGACCCATTCACTTCAATAGGGCCGCAAAAGATGCTGTCCGCATCCGTTGCTCCGTTCCGTGGTCCGCCAAAAAATATGACCTGTACTATTCTTGTCCGCAAAGCGCGGACAAGAATAGAACAGGTTATATTTTTTTGCGGCAGTTATATTAAAGGCTGCCTGTGCCGTTCCGCAAATTGCGGAACGCACACGGACACCATCCGCGATTTGCGGACCACAAAACACACAATGGTCGTGTGCATGTGGACTATGTTTCATATGTAAAATAGTCTGTGTTTGATTCAGGTGTACGTTTTTTTCCCTCCATGTGTCATCCGTAATTCACGGACACTGCTCATTTAAAAGTTAAAGGCAATGGACACCTTTGGGATTTTTTCTTATTAATGCATTGAGCTAAAAATCCTTTTTTCAGTTGGTCTTAATTAAAATGTTGAACTATTTTCTCTGTATAGCCTAGAGATGCTCTAGTAGTCTGACGTTTGTCTTTACTCTGTTCCATCAAGCAGCTCAGCTGACTGCTCTCCCTAGTTTTGAACTCCTAAACACTCATAGCTCAAATATTTTCTGACTGATAAGAATGTGGCTTAAATAAGTTTTTATGACCTTTTAGTAATTGAGTGAGAAGAGTTATTAGATAACCGGTCACGGCACAAAGTGAAAGTATGATTCTCACAGCTACACAAACAAACAGTTAATATCAACGTAAATGATCTACAGGTCCCTGACAAATAGGTGATGCCTGTATCATATACACAATATGCTAATGCATCACTTAGTCACCCATAATTTTGTTGGCCATAGGAGCACCTGCCAAAATCCATTTGCTGCAGGGCCTGTTCACATGGTGGAACTTGCCAGCGGAATTTTGAGGACAACGCACCCAAATTCCGCCAGTTGCTACATGTCTGCCTCTCATTGTCTTCAGAAGGAGGCAGCAATGCAGTTCATGGGCTGGCAGGGGAGTAGCTAAAGGCTCATGGGCCCTAGTGCAAGAGTTCAGCTTGGGCCCCCCTTCCCATAGTGCTTTGTGGCCAGGGGCAGAAGCACAAACCTTTGTGCCGTCCAAGGCAAAAATTTTAACGGCACCTCCGCCCCATGCCAAATTCTTGACCTAACCCCTTCATTCCAGCCAGAGGTGTAACTTGACCAGCATGCACTTTCTATAATGCTGGTGTCTTCTTAAGCAGCACAAGGGTCCTTGGGCCTCCTCAGGCTCCTGGGCCCGGTAGCGACTGCTACCTCTGCACCCCCTATAGCTACGCCCCTGTGGGCTGGTGATATAAAGGGCATCTCTCAGCAGATTTGTATCTATGCAACTGGCTGGCCTGTTACATGTGCGCTTGGTAGTTAAAGGCATCTGTGTTGGTGCCATATACATATGTGCCCGCATTGCTGAGAACCAGAAGTTTTTATATATGCAAATGTAATGGCAATGCTCCCATTGCTCCTAGAGGCTAATTTGCATATATTAAAACATAATTTTTCTCGTCAATACAGACACATATGAAGTTGGGACCAACACAGATGTCTTCAGCTGCCAAGTGTACATGTAACAGATACCCTTTAAAGTAACGGATGGACGTTGCTTTAACCCCTTAAGGACATGGTCATATTTCACCTTAAGGACCAGGCCATTTTTTGCAAATCTGACCAGTGTCACTTTATGTGTGAATAACTTTAAAACGCTTTTACTTATCCAGGCCATTCTGAGAGTGTTTTTTCGGCACATATTGTACTTCAGGACACTGGTAAAATGGAGTAAAAAAACAAACAAACATTTTTATTTATAAAAAAAAATACCAAATTTCTTAAAATTTGCTAATTACTATTTATCTACTCTATAATAGATAGTAATACCTCCAAAAATAGTTATTACTTTACATTCCCCATATGTCTACTTCATGTTGGGATAATTTTGGGAATGCCATTTTTTTGGGGGGGACGTTACAAGGCTTAGAAGTTTAGAAGCAAATCTTGAAATTTTTCTGAAAATTTCTAAAAACCCACTTTTTCAGGACCAGTTCAGGCCTGAAGTCACTTTGTAAGGCTTACATAATAGAAACCACCCAAAGATGACCCAATTTTACAAACGACACCCCTCAAGGTATTCAAAACGGATTTTACAAACTCTGTTAACCCTTTAGGTGTTCCACAAGAATTAATGGAAAATAGAGATAAAATTTCACAATTTCAAATTTTTGGCAGATTTTACATTTGAATCCCATTTTTCCAGTTACAAAGCAAGGGTTAAACAGCCAAACAAAACTCAATAGGGCGCAGAAGGAAAAGAATGCCATACGGTTTTGGAAGGCAGATTTTTCTGGACTGGTTTTTTGACACCATGTCCCCTTTTTGTGAGGCAAGGTAACAAGCACCATTTTTATTTTTGGTTATTTACAACATTCATCTGACAAGTTAGATCATGTGGTATTTTTTATAGAGCAGGTTGTCACGGACGCGACAATACCAAATATAACTAAAATAATTCCTTAGTGTCTCCACATTCTGAAAGCCATAGTTTTATACATTTTTTGTCTTGTGTAGGGGCTAATTTTTTTGGGGATAAGATGACGGTTTGATTGACACTATTTTGGGGTGCGTATGACTTTTTGATCGCTTGCTATTACACTTTTTTTTTTTTTACAGTATTCACCTGAGGGATTAAGTCATGTGATATTTTTATAGAACAGGTTATTACGGATGCTGTGATACCTAATATGTCTACATTTTTTTATTTATGTAAGTTTTACACAATGATTTCATTTTTGAAACAAAAAAATAAAAAATAAAAATCATGTTTTAGTGTCTCCATAGCCTGAGAGCCATAGTTTTTTTCAGTTTTTGGGCAATTATCTTGGGTAGGGTATGATTTTTTTCAGGATGAGATAACGTTTTTTTTTTGTTTGTTTTTACGGCGTTCATCTGAGGGGTTAGGTCATGTGATATTCTTATAGAGCAGGTTCTTACGGACGCGGCGATACCTAATATGTATACTTTTTTTTTATTTACTTAAGTTTTACACAATACCAGCATTTTTAAACAAAAAAAAAAACAATGATGTTTTAGTGTCTCCATATTCTTAACCATATTTTTTTTTTATTTTTTAGGTGATTGGCTTAGGTAGGGGCTCATTTTTTGCGGGATGAGGCGACGGTTGGATTGGTGCTATTTTGGGGGGTATACACCTTTTTGATCACTTGGTGTTGCACTTTTTGGGATGTAGGGTGACAAAAATGCCTTTTTTTTTTACACAGTTTTTATTTAATTTTTTTATGGTATTAATCGGACAGGGTGGATCATGTGATATATTTATAGAGCCGGTCATTACAGACGTGACGATACCTAATATGTGTGTTTTTTTTATTTATTATAAAATAAGGGGCAAGGGGTGTTTTTTCCCCCATTTTTTTACTTTATTAATTGTATTACTTTATTAATTTTATAAAAAAAAAAACACTTTTTTTTCCCTTTACTGTATTTTTTATTTTCACTTTTGGGGGTCTGATCCCCTTTGCAATGCATTACAATACATTTGTGTACTACAGTGAGTATTTTTTTTTTGTAAATGCCCAAAAAAAAATAAAAAAAAATCCATTTTTTTTTCCATTTTCACCCCACAAAGAATTTTTTTGATGTTTGCTGGTGCCATTAAAAATACAACTTGTTTTTCAAAAAAACAAACCCTCTTACAGCTATTTGAACAGTAAGTAAAACTAATTATGGCTCATGGAAGGTAGGGAGGAAAAAAATGAAAATTAATAATAGGCTGTATCCTGAAAAGCTTAATAGGGTTCCAGGCAGCAATGGTATTAGAATAATAAAAAAAAGTTCTACTCACCAATAGGATATCCCTCCATGCCAATGCTGCTCCTCTGATCCTCCCTACCACTGAGGCCAAAAACATGTTGGCAGAGAGGTGGCACTGGAATGGAGAGAGCCTAATAAGGGGAGTATACCTTTCTTTATTTCAAAATAAACTAACTTCGACAACCCCTTTAAAAGGGTTTTCCCATCTTGCTAATTCATGCTCACCTGCTGCCAGCTCTGCTGTTCACGTCCTGGTTTCCTGCTTCTAAGGCTGGACGGGTTTAGGCAGTTTGAGTGAAGGCCGGCCACTCCTCTGTATGACGTCACACTGAGAACTCAGTCCTTCCGTGCTCATTCATGTGGATAGTATTCCCACTCCATAGTGTCCTCCCCCAGTGTCCATGAACTCCATAGCGTCCTCCCCCAGCCTCCCTCCACTGCATAGTGTCCTGCATCAGCGTCCGATTACCCCCTTGATTGTCGTAAAATATAAAATTGGTGGTGGATTTGGGGATGAATGAATTAGTACACCTGCCACTCACATAGGCTTTTTATTCTCATGATCCTCAGATGCAGGTCACGTCCTCCAAGTCCTATCTCCGTGGTGCATACAGAGCATGCGCTGCTCTGTATGAGGCCGCATGCACACTGCCGTGTTTCACAGCCGTGTGCGGGCCGTGGAACCGCGGCCTGGATCCCTCCTGAGAGCAGGAGCGCACGGCGTCACTGGTTGCTATGACGCCGTGCGCTCCCTGCTGCCGGCACAGTACAGTAATACACTGGTATAGATCATACCAGTGTATTACTGTATTGCGGCGGCAGCATGGAGCGCACGGCGTCATAGCAACCAGTGACGCCGTGCGCTCCTGCTCTCAGGAGGGATCCAGGCCGCGGTTCCACGGCCCGCACACGGCTGTGAAACACGGCAGTGTGCATGGGGCCTGAGACTGTTACCAAAGAAATAAGTATTGCGCATGCGCGGCAACCTGCGCGTTCAGGACTGCAATGAGCGGCCGGCTGGGTGGAAATAAAGTATCTTCTGCGCAAGCGCGGCCCCTGGATTCGGGAGAGAAGTGGTGGCCGTATCTAATGGTTACCTTCATACAACAATGGGGTAGGAGAGAAAGGATTTTGTCAAAAAGGGTGGGAATTAGATAAAGCAACAGAATTATAAAAATGATCCATGGCACCTAAGTAAAAGCTTACACTGTGATCAGTGAGATGGGAATACCCCTTTAAGCAGTAATGGTATGGTTACAGATAAAACAGGTCAAACTACCTTTACTATCCAAAACTGACTTCGGAAGATGTTTAAAAGCTGGAGGATGTGAGTTGCTATTTCTGTGCTTTTGGAGGGTACATATCTGTGACCTAGCATGACCTGTAATTAATACTCTGTCACACATTTACTAGTCACACATGGCAATTAGTGACACGACTAAGTTACCAAAGTATTAGTCACTGAAATAAAATATTCCAAATACTCCCACCTACACCTACGTAGCAGAGCTCAGCAGAAAATGAAATCTCACCTGGGGTCAAACTGGTGTAAAGTAGAACTGGCTTAGTGGCCCATAGCAACCAATCAGATTCCACCTTTCATTTTCCAAATGGACTGTCAAAAGTGAAAGGTGGAATCTGATTGGTTGCTATGGGCAACTAAGGCAGTTCTACTTTACACCAATTTGATAATCGACCCCAAATGTTTTTTGATCTAAGCGAGTCTCGTAGAACTCTCAATACAGATAAACTTTCTGAGCCTCTTTGCCTGTCCACTACACAGTATGATTCCTCATTCACATGTCCGTGATGAAACCTGTGATAAGATGTCCGTGAAGGATCCGTGTTTGGACCGTGCGTCCGTTTTTTGCTCTCAGTGTTTCACGGACACTGTAGAGCTCAAAATAAATTTTCATTGGATCTCCTTCTATTGGGCTGTGAAACACGGATGGCATCTGTGTTTCCCACAGACCTATAGACCATAATGGGCCTGATGGATCTGTAAAAACGGACAAAATAGAGACATACATTTCTTATGAAATAATTATTCTGGAGCCTTTTTATATAATTATATATTTATATTGCGTGACGGATTAGGTCCGGATGGGTTCAGGGTGCATTCGGTGAAACTCGCACCATTTTGCAAGCAAGTTTAGTCAGCTTTGTCTGCGATTGCGCTCAGTTGTTCAGTTTTTCGCAGAACTGATGCGTTAAAAAAAAGGCTTATGTACACAGACCCATTGAAGTGAATGGGTCAGGATTCAGTGCGGTGATATGCGTTCATGTCACGCATTGAACCCGCTCGGAAAACTTGCTCGTGTGAAAGAGGCCTTACTTTGTAATGTCCCTCTGTTATTGCTCCTAGAAATATATAACTTAATTGACAGATGGATGTTACCAGACTGGAAGGGGGGGGCATGCCATTCTGACACTGTCCAATCAATGCTAACAGCCTTAAGCCTCATTCACACATCAGTGTTTCACGGACGTGTGCTGTAAGTGTTCTCCACGGACAGCACACATCCCCATTCAATTTAGGCCTCTTTCACACTGGCGTGTGCGGCGTGGTCGTGCTGCTGCCTGAAGAATGCGGGCCGCAATGCATGAGCACAGTCTGTGGGGCAGCCGCAGCGGATCGCGGACCCATTCACTTGGATGGGTCCGCGATCCAGCGGTTGCGCAAAAAGATAGGACATGTTCTATCTTTTTGCGGAACGGAAGTACGGAACGAAACCCCACGGAAGCACTCCGTGGTTCCGTTCCGCATCTCCGGATTTGCGGACCCATCGAAGTGAATGTGTCCGCATCTGTGATGCGGAATGCCCACGGAATGGCGCCCATGTATATCGGATCCGCAAATGCGGTCCGCAATACGGCAGCGGGGCGCACATGCCAGTGTGAAAGAGGCCTTAATGTGTGTATTGAGACATCAGTGTTTTAGCACAGTCCGTGGATTTGTATTTTTAGCATGGATGCATGCTCTATTTTGTTTGTGTTAACGGATCCATCACGCCCATTGTAGTCTATGGGTCCGTGAAAACTATGCATGCCATCCGTGTTGCATCCGTGTTTCACGGATCATTAAGAAGAGATGCTTTGAAAATGATTTTTCAGCTGTTTAGTGTCAGTGAAACAAAGATGCAACATGGATAGCAAAAAATGGACACACGGACCCAACACGGATCCTTCACGGACAGCTTCACGGATGCATCACTGACCACCTGCTTACTATTTTTATAAAGCAAGTTGTTACGGACACGACAATATAAAATATTTTTTTGGTTGTTTGTTTCAGTTTTACATAATAAAGCGTTTTGGAAAAAAATTATTTCTTAGTGTCTCCATATTCTGAAAGCCATAGTTTATTTTTTATTTTTTGGGTGACTGTTTTATGTAGGGGCTCATTTTTTTCAGTATGAGATGATGGTTTGATTGGTACTATTTTAGGGTGCATACAGGGAGTGCAGAATTATTAGGCAAATGAGTATTTTGACCACATCATCCTCTTTATGCATGTTGTCTTACTCCAAGCTGTATAGGCTCGAAAGCCTACTACCAATTAAGCATATTAGGTGATGTGCATCTCTGTTATGAGAAGGGGTGTGGTCTAATGACATCAACACCCTATATCAGGTGTGCATAATTATTAGGCAAAATTCCTTTCCTTTGGCAAAATGGGTCAAAAGAAGGACTTGACAGGCTCAGAAAAGTCTAAAATAGTGAGATATCTTGCAGAGGGATGCAGCACTCTTAAAATTGCAAAGCTTCTGAAGCGTGATCATCGAACAATCAAGCGTTTCATTCAAAATAGTCAACAGGGTCGCAAGAAGCGTGTGGAAAAACCAAGGCGCAAAATAACTTTCCATGAACTAAGAAAAGCTTGCCACTTGCCACCAGTTTGGCCATATTTCAGAGCTGCAACATCACTGGAGTGCCCAAAAGCACAAGGTGTGCAATACTCAGAGACATGGCCAAGGTAAGAAAGGCTGAAAGACGACCACCACTGAACAAGACACACAAGCTGAAACGTCAAGACTGGGCCAAGAAATATCTGAAGACTGATTTTTCTAAGGTTTTATGGACTGATGAAATGAGAGTGAGTCTTGATGGGCCAGATGGATGGGCCCGTGGCTGGATTGGTAAAGGGCAGAGAGCTCCAGTCCGACTCAGACGCCAGCAAGGTGGAGGTGGAGTACTGGTTTGGGCTGGTATCATCAAAGATGAGCTTGTAGGGCCTTTTCGGGTTGAGGATGGAGTCAAGCTCAACTCCCAGTCCTACTGCAGTTTCTGGAAGACACCTTCTTCAAGCAGTGGTACAGGAAGAAGTCTGCATCCTTCAAGAAAAACATGATTTTCATGCAGGACAATGCTCCATCACACGCGTCCAAGTACTCCACAGCGTGGCTGGCAAGAAAGGGTATAAAAGAAGAAAATCTAATGACATGGCCTCCTTGTTCACCTGATCTGAACCCCATTGAGAACCTGTGGTCCATCATCAAATGTGAGATTTACAAGGAGGGAAAACAGTACACCTCTCTGAACAGTGTCTGGGAGGCTGTGGTTGCTGCTGCACGCAATGTTGATGGTGAACAGATCAAAACACTGACAGAATCCATGGATGGCAGGCTTTTGAGTGTCCTTGCAAAGAAAGGTGGCTATATTGGTCACTGATTTGTTTTTGTTTTGTTTTTGAATGTCAGAAATGTATATTGGTTTCACTGGTAAAAATAAATAATTTAAATGGGTATATATTTGTTTTTTGTTAAGTTGCCTAATAATTATGCACAGTAATAGTCACCTGCACACACAGATATCCCCCTAAAATAGCTAAAACTAAAAACAAACTAAAAACTACTTCCAAAAATATTCAGCTTTGATATTAATGAGTTTTTTGGGTTCATTGAGAACATGGTTGTTGTTCAATAATAAAATTAATCCTCAAAAATACAACTTGCCTAATAATTCTGCACTCCCTGTACTGCTCAGAATTTCGGAGATGGGCAGCTGATACTGGTTGGAATGATGCTGCACTCCGAAGTCAATTTTGCCATGGTCTTTCAGAGGGATTGAAAGATGCATTTGCCTTTCATGAGAGGCCTATCTCCTTGGACTGTGCTATGTCTCAGGCCGTTCGTATTGACAGGCGTCTTAGAGAGAGAGGAGAGATCTCTCCTTCCTGTCATACTCAGTCCCAGGACAGTGCAGCGGTCTCATTCTATGCGCAGGGGTCTCAGTCGCTGTCAGCCCCTTCTGAGCAGGAGCCCATGCAGCTGGGGTTGATTACCTCTGACAATAGAAGATTCAGCCCGCATGGGAAGGTTTGTTTTTGTTGTGGAGGTATAAATCATTTGACAAATGTTTGTCTCTCTAGGAGATTCAGGCAGTTTTCTGGGAGTAATAAAGAAACAAAAAGGAAAAAAATCTTTTAAAAATGTTCCATCTGTTACTATTGGCAGGGTTGAGGCGGAAATTGAAGGTTTTCCGTTTGCTTGTAGTTCCCGTTTTGTCCTGCCTGCCAGGGTGGCGATAGAGAGCAAGAACATTTTTTGTGAGATTTTTGTAGATAGTGGAGCAGCTGTCAATCTCATTGATAATCATTTAGCGATAACTCATGGTTTCCAGGTGTGCACTTTGGGAAAGGATATTCCTGTTTTTGCTATTGATTCCACTCCACTTTCTCAGAAATCATTAAAGGGCATAGTTCACAATATTCGTTTAATTGTGAGTGATGCTCATGTTGAGGATGTGTCATGTTTCGTCCTTAGCGGATTACCTACTTCTCTTGTGTTGGGGCTACCCTGGCTCACTAAACATAACCCCACCATTGATTGGCAAGCGAGGCAAATAAATGGTTGGAGTGACTTTTGCAGAGAGAATTGCCTCACGACATCTGTTTCTGAGGTTTCTACTAAGACTGTACCATCTTTTCTCTCAGAATTTTCGGATATCTTCTCTGAGAGTGGAGTTCAGGATTTGCCCCCGCACAGGGAGTACGATTGCCCTATTAATCTCATCCCAGGCGCCAAGCTGCCTAAATCTCGTTTATACAACCTCTCCCAACCTGAAAGGGTCACCATGCGTGCTTATATCTCTGAGAGTCTGAGAAAAGGACACATACGACCCTCGAAGTCACCTGTTGCCGCTGGTTTTTTCTTGGTTAAGAAAAAAGATGGTTCTTTAAGACCTTGTCTGGATTTCAGGGAGCTGAACAGTATCACTATTCGTGACTCTTATCCGCTTTCTCTGATCCCGGACCTGTTTAACCAGATTGTTGGGGCTAAAGTATTTTCCAAGTTAGATCTAAGAGGGGCATACAACCTGGTCAGGGTCAGAGAAGGAGACGAATGGAAGACGGCCTTCAATACCCCTGAGGGCCATTTTGAGAATTTGGTTATGCCTTTTGGTTTGATGAATGCCCCAGCCGTTTTTCAGCATTTTGTGAACAGCATTTTTTATCATTTAATGGGAAAATTTGTATTAGTGTATTTGGATGACATTTAGATTTTTTCTCCTGATTTCAAAACTCATAAGGAACACTTACGTCAGGTCTTGCTCATCCTGTGGGAGAATAAATTATACGCGAAACTGGAAAAATGTGTGTTTGCCGTTCCAGAAATTCAATTTCTGGGGTTCCTTCTCTCCGCTTCTGGTTTTCGCATGGACCCCGAGAAGGTCCGCGCTGTGCTTGAGTGGGAGCTTCCTGAAAATCAGAAGGCGCTGATGCGTTTTTTGGGCTTTGCAATTATTACAGGAAGTTTATTTTGAATTATTCCTCTGTTGTTAAACCACTCACTGATATGACCAGAAAGGGGGTAGATTTTTCTTCCTGGTCGGTAGAGGCGCGTAAGGCCTTTTCTAATATCAAGGAGAGTTTTGCTTTTCCGCCCTGGGGTTAAGAATGTGAAGGCAGATGCCCTGTCACGTTGTTTTCCGGGAGGTGGGAATTTTGAAGACCCGGGTCCCATTTTGGCTGAAGGTGTGGTGGTCTCTGCTCTTTTTCCTGAATTGGAGGCAGAGGTGCAGGCAGCCCAGTCAGAGGCTCCTGATCTTTGTCCTCCTGGGAGGTTGTTTGTGCCTCTCGCTTTAAGACACAAGATTTTTAAGGAACACCACGATACGGTCCTTGCTGGGCACCCGGGGGCAAGAGCCACAGTGGATCTCATCGCTCGGAGATTCTGGTGGCCTGCGCTTCGTAAGTCGGTTGAGGGTTTTGTGGCAGCCTGCGAGACTTGCGCTCGTGCCAAAGTCCCTCATTCACGGCCATCAGGTCCTCTCCTTCCCTTACCCATTCCTTCCCATCCTTGGACACATCTGTCCATGGACTTCATAACGGACCTGCCTCGTTCCTCGGGGAAGACTGTGATTCTGGTGGTGGTGGACCGTTTTAGCAAAATGGTGCATTTCATCCCTTTTCCTGGTTTGCCCAATGCTAAGACGCTGGCGCAGGCATTTATTGATCACATTGTCAAATTGCATGGTATTCCTTCAGACATAGTCTCTGATAGGGGCACGCAGTTTGTTTCCAGATTCTGGAAGGCTTTCTGTTCTCGCTTGGGGGTTCGGTTGTCATTCTCTTCTGCTTTCCACCCGCAGTCGAATGGCCAGACAGAGCGCGTCAATCAGAATCTGGAGACATATCTGCGCTGTTTTGTGGCGGAGAATCAGGAGGATTGGTGTTCTTTTTTGTCCCTTGCTGAGTTTGCTTTAAATAACCGTCGTCAGGAGTCCTCTGAAGTCACAATTTTTTAGGTTTCATCCGCAGTTTGGGACTTTCTCGGGAGAGGGGTCTTCTGGTTTACCTGATGAGGACAGATTCTCCTCGTCTTTGTCTTCTATTTGGCAAAAGATTCAGGATAATCTAAAGAGCATGACTGAGAGATATAAGTGTGTGGCAGATAAGAGACATGTGCCTGGTCCGGACCTGAATGTTGGTGATCTGGTGTGGTTGTCTACCAAGAATATCAAATTGAAGGTTCCCTCCTGGAAGTTGGGTCCTAGGTTTATTGTGCCTTACAAAATCCTGTCTGTCATCAATCCTGTTGCCTACCGTCTTGATCTTCCTCAGACTTGGAAGATCCATAATGTTTTTCATAAGTCCTTATTGAAACCTTATGTTCAACCCATTGTACCCTCGCCTTTGCCTTCTCCTCCGATTATGGTTGATGGGAATCTTGAATTTCAGGTCTCTAGGATTGTGGATTCTCGTCTTGTCCGCGGTTCTCTCCAGTACCTCGTTTATTGGGAGGGTTATGGTCCTGAGGAGAGGATGTGGGTCCCAGTGACGGACATTAAGGCCACTCGTCTCATCAGGGCTTTCCATAGGTCCCATCCTGAGAAGGTGGGCTCTGAGTGTCCGGAGTCCACTCGTAGAGGGAGGGGTACTGTCACAACCAGACAGCTGAGAAGCTCTGACAGAAGCCTTTCAGAACCTCCTCCTTGAGTTTTCTTTGTTTTGAATTTCAGTTCCTCATCTCGTTAGCCTCTCTCAGCTGTCATGTAGTTGGACTGATTGCATCCCTTTAAATTCCTCCCCATAATGCATTAGTGTGCGGCTTCCTGGAGTGTGTGTGCATGCTGATCCTATCTTCCAGCCTTCTACAAGATAAGTGCTGTACATTTATTTGTGATTTTCTGTTTGCTGGATCCCAGGTGACCCTGACTCCTTCAGTGTCTAGTGTAGGGAGCCGGTGGTCGTGTCCCCTCACTATTGTAGGGTGTTCAGGTGGTATATAGTCGAGGTACGTGGATATGCGATCATCCACCATTGGGATTTTCGCATAGGCTGAGCAGACAGGGAGAGAGCCAGGTCTGATGCAGGGGTCTCCCTTTTGTTCCTTAGTTTTGGATCCAGTGAGTCATATATTCATTTTGCATTGTCTTGTTTCCTGTACACCTTCCGTGACAGCGATTCAGTGCAGGGCAAGGAAGAGCATCGGAGCATGAAATGCTCCGATGCTCATGTCAGAGGGGCTGAGTGGGGGAATAAGGGGATATGTCAGGGTTCAGCTCTGAACCCGGACAACCCCTTTAAAAAGGCAACTGCTGGAAATAATTGCCTGTGATTGTTGTTCTTGCATCTTTCACATTTGTTACTACTACTGTGGATTGCTGGTTAACAGACTTTGACTTTCATGACCTGATTCTAATTTCGTCTCATGATTTTGCTAAAGACATTTACTCCTGGTATTGACGTATTGACACGGACGTTCCCGCGACAGTTGGCAGGAGATCGGTGAGACTGGCAACATGTGGTTTGATTTGACATGTTTTCCGTTTGGATCAAATTACATCTGTGTTGTTTCTGGTGCTTGCCACACCTTTCCCCAGGTGTGGCTATTAGGGTCATTTAACCTTCTTTATTTACTGTATATTTGCTTCTGCCACAATGCTGTGCAGTTTATAGCTTCTGTTTGGACGTTTGGATAGATTGTGGTTGGATCTCGACTAAGTTCCTGGTGCTTCCATTGCTCCTTTGAAGTTAAGTATTTCCTTTCCCTTTTGTATTTTGTTTAGGTTCTGTGTGTTGGATTTCCATATTGTTTGCATTAGGCCTGAAGGAGACTCCTGTTCGTCCTTTCTTTTGG
The DNA here is from genome assembly GCF_014858855.1 of Bufo gargarizans. Classification (NCBI taxonomy): domain Eukaryota; kingdom Metazoa; phylum Chordata; class Amphibia; order Anura; family Bufonidae; genus Bufo; species Bufo gargarizans. Next base: position 504,760,977 of record NC_058080.1, on the reverse strand, counting down.
AGGAGCAGGTATTCTCGTCCCTGCCATTAGTACCAGGGTCCTATAGGGCTAGATAGGACTCTAGGTTTTCCTGAATATGAACTCACCTACCTTTGGGGTCTGTTCATACTGGCAGTCAGTCAGGATTTTGGTTAGAGTTTTCACTAGGAGGTGTCCATCTTTAGTGATGGGGAAACACCGGCCAAGACGATTCGTGAACGCGCGTTCGCGGCTGGCCCCATTCACTTTAATGGCAGGCGAACCTGAAAAACCTTCAGGTCATATTTGCAGCCAGCAACCACTTACTAGAAGTACACAAATAGTCCAACAACACGGACAGTGATATACCAGAGGGGGATCATTGGCAAAAATTCCCACAAAAAATATGTATTTTAAATCAGGGGCCATTCCTGTGTATGAACTCACCTACCCTTTGGCATCTGTTCATACTGGTACTCAGTCAGGATTTTGGTTAGGGTTTTCACTAGGAGGTGTCCATTTTCCTTCCCTAGTTCTCCGGCCTGATTCCCTGTTCCTCCCTTCCCTCCTATGCTCGGTGTGGTGTTTCCCTCCCACACCGAAGCGTGACACACGGTTTGGTACTGAACTCTCTGTTTATTTCTGGTGTTGCTTTCTGACCTAATTAGTCTCTCTCCCCCTTCTTTCCTACTTAGGCCCTGTGCATTTAGTCAGAATAGGGACTGCTGCCAAGTTGAGTGCCGTTATCTAGGGCAGATCATCGTTAGGGACGTTGGTGTGGGGGAAATTCAGGGCTGCATTGTTCCCTACCTATCATTACACTGTCCATGCACCACCTTTTCATCAGAATTTACAGGGTTTGCCTTATGTTTATGCCAGTTATGCTGAGGTCTTTGAAAAGAAGGAGACCGAGACACTGTCGCCTCATCATCCTTACTATTATCCTATTGACCTGATTCCTGAAGGTTCTGCTCCACAGCTGTGTCTACCTACTGTTCTTGCCAGAGGCTCAAAAAATGTCAAAGTACATTCAAGAAAACCTGTTGAGAAGTTTGATCTGAAAATCCTCTTCACTGGAAGGAGACTTTTTTTGTTAAGAATAGGTCTCTCCATCACTTCATTGATTACTGCAGCCTAAATAAAAATACCATAAAAAACTAATATCCTTTGCTGGTAATTCCTGAGTTTTTTGACAGGCTCAGCAGGGTCATCATTTTTACAAAGCTGGACCTTCCAGGAACATACAACTTGATCTGCATAACGGAGGGCGACGAGTGGAAAACCACATTTAATAGAGATGTAGGAGTTTATTTCTGCTTGTATAACTTGTGCTCAAAACAAGATCCCAAGACAAAGATCTACAGGACTCCTCTTTCCTTATCAGTACCCAAATTTCTGTGGCAGCATTTTGCCATGGGCCTCATTACCGATTTGCCCTCTTCCTCAAACTGAACAGTCATCCGGGTGGTAGCTGAATGGTTCTCGTAAATGGCCCACTTCGTGCCCCTGCCTGGTCTCCATCTGCTAGTCAACTGGTGAAAATATTTCTGGGAGACATATTTCAGCTCCATTGCATTACCTCTAAACATCATGCCTGACCACGGTGTGCAGTTCATGTCCAAGTTGTGGAGCGTGATCTATACAGTCCTGAACATCAAGTTGGACTTATCATTGATCTACAGTCTGCAGAACAATGGGCAAGTAAAACGTATCAATCAAGTCTTGACCACTTACTTATATCATTTCACTTCAGGACATCAGGATGATTAGGCTTTCTTGCTCCCATGGGCAGAATTTTTCTTATAACAACCATTTCAGTCTATCTGGTATGCTCTTTTCTTAATCGGGTTTGCCATCAACTTTGTATTCCCCTTTTACTGTCAGTGTCTTCTGAGGTGGTGGCAGCAGAATTGCACTCAGATCTGGCAGGAGACTAAAGCCTCTCTCTTACAGTCCTCTGTTCGGATGGAGAGATTTGCTGAATGAAGTTGCAGATTCCTACCTCATTTTTCTCCAAAAGACAAGGTATGGCTGTCTTTGAAAAACATAAGACCTGGCTAGGTTTGAAGAAAAATTTGTCTATTCATTGATTAATAAATTTCTGCGCTACATACAACAGTTTTTACGTTATATAGATGATATATTCATTGTTTGGTCTGGCCAATTCAGTGAGTTTGTTGATTACCTTAATATAAAGAGCGATATGAACATGAAGTTCACATATAAATTTGGAAGTCATGAGTTGGAGTTTCTCGATGTCCTGGTGACAGTGGAGAAAAACCAGTTGGTCACCAGGGGTTACAGAAAACCCACGATGACCAACTCACTGTTACGCCATGAGAGCTTCCACCCACAGAGTGTAAAAATAGCTGTACCTTATGGTCAATATAGAAGATTAAGGAGAATCAATGGCCGGGAAGAAGATTTCAAATCCCAAGCCATTGACCTCACTAAACGTTTGTTGAAGAGAGGCTACCCCCTTATGGACCTTCATAAGGCAATGTCAAAAGCTGCCTTTTTCACCCAGGATGCACTGTTAATGGGTAAAAAGAGTCCTAAAAGAGAGATTAGGAACATGAAAGCTCATAGGTTTATGTTCTCATTCAAATATAGTCCTATGGCGGATGCCATCCGTAAAACCATATAACAGAATTGGGACATATTGAGCGGTGACGAATCCTTGAGAGACTTGGCACAGAACAAACCTATTATTGCGTTTAGGCTTAGCCATACCTTGAAAGATAGGTTGGTTAGAAGCAGGTATTTAGAAAAAAGACCAAACACATGGTTGAGGGAATATGTACCTAAAGGCAATCACAAATGTGGAAACTGTTCATTTTGTCGTTAGAACCCCCAGTACAGGGTGGTATGCTTTGGAAGGTTACAACATAGGGTTAACCATTTAATTACTTGTCGAAGTAAGTTTCTAATGTACCTGATATGTGCCCTTGTGGTCACTTCTATATAGGAAAAACCATTAGACTGTTATTTGAGAGGATAAGGGAACATTTTGGATCAGTGACGTCGGGTAGGGGATGTCCACATTTAATCAAGCATGTCAAAGAAATGCATGGAGGTGACCCCAAGGTATTGACATTTTCAGGCCTAGAAATTGTCCCCTTTCTTCCCACAAGGGGGATAGACACACTCAGCTCTTACGTAAAGAAGCCAGTTGGATCATAAAAGCCAGTGCCCTGGGTCCTTTGGGTCTGAATGACCGGAATGACTTAAGTGTCTTTCAATAAAACCTGTTGATTACTGCACCTTAATAAACTATTGTCTTGCATATTTTATATGTATTGTATGTAGCGCTGTCTCTGCGCATGTCTGTGGAGGCGGTGCTTATGTATAAAAGTGCCGTATTTGACGTCACTACGTCAGGGGGACAGAAAAAGCGTAACTCACACGAAACGGCCTTTGCCTTATGGTGCCTGTGTGGCGCACCACGATTTGATTGACTACCCGCATGCCTTTTACCTTGATAAAGTAGAGATTGGATCTTCATGGTGAGTGCCTTCTCGTATCTTCTTACTCTGTGCGGGACTGTTTGTGTTGAGACTGAGCACCACCGAAGTCGATTGTGGGTCCTGGTGTCACCGCTGAGAGGGGGAAGTGTCCTTTTGGAATTTGAGGGGAAGCTGAAGCAGTGCCATCCTGTCTGTTTGTCTTCTTGTGTTGAGCTCTGAAGGTTTGTACGAGGTGAAAAACATCTTGGGCATGAAGATAATTAGAGGTAAAACTTTTTGATTGACCGGAATAGTTTGGGTCCTGAAAGGAGGTTGTGGGAGCCTGCTGAAAATATTAATGCTCCAGTTATGTTAAAAAAATTCCTACAATTTTCAGTACCAAAGAAGAGGGGGTGTAAGGGAGAGGGCACTGTTACTTTAGCAGCCCATGCCCACAATCATCCTGCTCCTCCTGGCAGGCACGGGCACTGATTCACTCCCCCTCCTATGTTTCTCTTTTCACTGAATCTTAATTCAGATTTTTAGTTCTTCTGTGGGTTAAAATGAACATAAGAGGTTACTTTTTTTTGTTTTCTGTTCTTGAATAAATTTTCTGTGTATATTCTATTATTAATAATTATACTATGAGAAATGTACACAGTACACAAAGTAAATTTCATGTGACATGGAATGATTCCTATTTTAACAGTACTTTTTTTTCTCTAAGTTTCCCTCCAATGTTGCATAATAGAAGAAAGTTGCTATTGATTTTCAGACCAGATTTCCCAAACTGTCAAGGAGTGCTGGATGGTAACCATGTGAGGATTATGCCATTACTCGACTCTGGCTCATTGTTACTATGGTGACCTGTGCCTGCAGCCGTCCTACTCCAGGTGGGCATGGGTGATGCATCACATCCTCCTGTTGTGTAGTTCTCTGTCTGCCCTGCTTTTCCCACCTGTAGGGCATGTGCATGCTTCCTGGCTCTTTATGGGTTGGAGTAATGCACCTCAATTCTGCCCCAGCCTATGTCTGGTTACGCTTGTGTATTTAAAAGCACTTTGCCCTGTGGGAGGCTGCTTGAACAATAGGTGTATCTAGCGTGCTAGTTCCTGCAACGGTGCTGTGTTCTATTTGTATGACCATATTGACCCTTTTCTGCGTGCCCTGACCTCAGACCTGTTTCACAGATGTACACAAACTCTGCCTGGCCGGACCTCCATTAGTTTCTGACTAATTAGTTGCATGACCCCTCAGTGCTCCACACCAGTTACTCTGATCTCCGTGGGTCACTCGTTTAACCACTTCAGGAATACTCCAAGAGGTAAAGGCCTGGTGGCTCCCCTGCAGCGAAGTCGAGATCCTTGTATAGGGATTCAAGGGTGAATATTAGGGGACCTCCAGGATAACAACCTTAGGTTGGTTTACACAGTGCTTCCACATCCATTGCTAATTTTTTAATTATTCAGGTGCTTTTAATTTTATCATGATGGTACTGGCAAACAGCAATTATGAGTTTAGAATGGTAGATGTTAGATAAAACAGACATGTGTCTGATAAGAGTGTACTTGAACACACCCAGTTTTTAGAACTCATGCATAACAACAAACTGAATTTACCAACCAATAAAGAGACTATGGAACACCTGAACTTTGTCTTCACTGGAGATGAAGCTTCTCCACTACTTATAAAATAACTCAAACCATTTCACACAGAACTAGAGTAGGTCAAGTAGGGTGGAGATATAGGGAATTCTAGAAAAATATACTAGTGTTGTCCTTTATATACAAACTGACCGGCCACAGTACCTCTCACCTGTACTACATAACTGGCCCCTTCTGTCTCTAAACAGCGTAGCAGTTTCACTAAATTCAGCTGTCTCATATTTATTTTAAATAATAAGAATAAAAGTTAAATCTTATATTAAAGGGGTATTCCCATCTTCATGATCAGGTTTCAAATGTTTACACTGATCCCATACTTCATTTTTCTAAATTGCTTCTATTATTTTTAATGCACCCATTTAGCTAAATTGCCTTCCCACCGATCCATTGTTTACACTTGGCAACCCATAGATACGGCCACCGCTCCAGGGCCGCATCTATGTGCCGCGCTTGCGCAGACCGCACTTACTTTTCACCCAGGCAGCCGATCATTCCCACGAGAGCGCGCACGTCTGCTACAGAGCCACGCATGCGCTCCCCATATTTCTTCAGGGGAGAGAATTGAGGAAAATTAGCGGAGGAGCAGGGGCTTTGTGATCTATTGGCAGTTCCCAGCGCAGCCCTGATGTCCTCTGTGAGTGGTGAAGAGATCGGGGGTGCGCTGCTGTTTATAACTATAACTTTGTATCGGGTGAGAGCAGCTGAGCCGGAGAGGCGGGGGAGGGTAGTGCAGAGAGGAGATCCCGGGGAGAGAATCGTGCTGCTGCCGCTGCTGCCACAGTCCAGGATTTTGACCCTGAAACACAGGTGTCAGTGACAAACAATCATGATAATGGGCAGGAGAGGCTGTGAGTAATAGACTGTTTATATTTATGAGGTCTCCGTACAGATAGCGAACTCAGTCAATGCAGCAAGAACCCCCCCCCCCCCATAAGGATTATAAAAGTGCAGTTTAACCCCTTAAAGGGTTTCTACCACCTCATTTGGACCTGCTAGTGTCTGCTCTACCTAACCATGCTATTCTAAGACCTCTGTATTCCGCCCCGCTCATCAGTCAAGCCCGCCCATCTCCTTTAGATTGCCAGCCTCCATCTCATTCATTCGCCGAATTCTTGCGCCTGCGTCTGTATTCAGCGCGGGTGCAGTGACTGTCTGAACGCTCCCTGCGCCGACATCTCCACTGCGCCGATTACGTCCGAGTGCTCAGAGGAACAGACGGCGCAGACGCAGTGGAGATGCCGGCGCAGGGAGCATTCAGACAGTCACTGCGCCTGCGCTGAATACAGATGCACACGGCGCAGGCACGAGAATTCGGCGAATGAATGAGATGGAGGCTGGCAATCTAGAGGAGATGGGCGGGCTTGACGGACGAGCGGGGCGGAATACAGGGTGAGTAGACAGAGCCTCTAGGTGCTGAAAAGACGCCCCCATAGCACCCAGAGGCTCAATTGCATAGCAATAAAAGTAGTTTTTTTTGTGTAACGGCTGCACACAAAGGTCTTAGAATAGCATGGTTAGGTAGAGCAGACATAGGTCCAAATGAGGTGGTAGAAACCCTTTAACCGCCGACACGCCAGTGAAGACTAGAACCAGTAATAATTAATCGGGCCAAACAGTGCGGCTATAGGCTGAACGCTGTGTATAGGGGAGGCCGCAGGATCCTCGCCATGGGATCCAACTACAGATTAGGGGATTGCATTCTAAGCAATTTCCTTGTATAATAAGGGTGGAGGAGTAATAGCAGAGCAGCTGGCAGAGTCGTCCTGCCGGCCATTTACAGAATACAGGCTGCCCTAAACAGCACTCGCTAGACGGTGAAGGGCACAATGATGCCACCCGGTTCTGTGCTGCTATTATTCCTGCGTGTAAAGGGGCCACTCTGATAATAATGTTCTATGAGGCAACTACTCAGAAACAGGTTTTTTTAATTTTTTATTTGGGTTGGGGGGGGAGGCATTTTTATAACTCTTGGTGCGTTTTTTTGAGTCCATGCCATTTTTTTCAAGCCTTTTCCCATAAACTTTCCTACTGGAATAAAATGACTAAAAGAAAAGTATAAAAAAAATGTGAACAAAAACTGCGGCAACAATAAGCTGCTGTTCAGCCACAGTACTAATGGTGAAGGAAATGGACGGAATTAGCAGAGATGTGTATGTGGCGGTTTAGAATCAATGCATGTGAAAGATAGAATCAGATGTAGCAGAGCTGAATGAACTGCTGTTCAGCCACAGTACTAATGGTGAAGGAAATGGACGGAATTAGCAGAGATGTGTATGTGGCGGTTTAGAATCAATGCATGTGAAAGATAGATTCAGATGTAGCAGAGCTGAATGAGCGGCTGTTCAGCCACAGTACTAATGGTGAAGGAAATAGACGGAATTAGCAGAGATGTGTATGTGGCGGTTTAGAATCAATGCTGGTGAAAGAGACACAGATGAAGCAGAGCTGTATATGTCGCAGGTCAGCATCAATGCTGGTGAAAGAGAAACAGATGTAGCAGAGCTGAATATGCGGGTGTTCTGACACAGTGCTGTTTGAAGAGAGAAACAGATGTAGTAGAGCTGAATATGCGGCTGTTCTGACGCAGTGCTGGTTGAATAGAAAAACAGATGTAGCAGAGCTGTATATGTGGCAGGTCAGCATCAATGCTGGTGAAAGAGAAACAGATGTAGTAGAGCTGAATATGCGGCTGTTCTGATACAGTGCTGTTTGAAGAGAGAAACAGATGTAGTAGAGCTGAATATGCGGCTGTTCTGATACAGTGCTGTTTGAAGAGAGAAACAGATGTAGTAGAGCTGAATATGCGGCTGTTCTGATACAGTGCTGTTTGAAGAGAGAAACAGATGTAGCAGAGCTGAATATGCGGCTGTTCTGATACAGTGCTGGTTGAAGAGATAAACAGACAGATGTAGCAGAGCTGTATATGAAGCTTTTCAGACACTGGAGAAGACACATGTAGCTGAGCTGTATATGCATCTATAAAGATACATAGTGTGAGGTTTATACACAACTGGAGCGCAGCTGTAATGGAAACAAATCTGCATCAGTGGTGGTGGGTGGGGGTTGGTCAAGCTTTTGGGCTAATGTATAATATGGAATTATAGTTTTTGATGCACAGAATGGGTTTGTAAAAGATCAGACAGATATTTTATGTGTAAAACTGTGCACTGAGCTCACTTCACATGGCTCTGAGTGACCATTCCCCTGAGACACTGCAGACTGATGAGTCATACTCTTCACATGAACTAGCACGCAGGACTCAGCTCTCAGTGTGATGTCATAAGGAGGCGTGGCCTCCTTCACTCTAGCTGCCTAAGCCCGCCCAGCCTTATCTGCAGAAAAGCAGGAAGTTACCAGCTAGCTGGCAGCAATTGAGAATGAAGTAGCAAGATGGGAATACCCCTTTAAATACACAAAGGCAAACTCAGTTAACAGCATACAGACATTTCACACAGAAGACTAAGCAAGGAAAGGAAAATTTACAACTACCATCTTTCAAGAGTCAGAAGAGTCATTGAAAATACTTTTGAATTCATGGCAAACTGGTTCCATATATTCCACACACCATCTCCAGAAAAAAATTATAAGGTGATCTGGCCTGTTGTGACAATTTTTATGAAGACAAAACACAGTCTCATACACTCCATCTACCCTGTTAAATTAGAGCATTGTGGAGCCAACACTTCACATGGACACTGACAACCAAATACTAACCCATACCGTGTTGCCTTCACAGTCTGCACCACCATTTCAGTGTGTGTCTAACGATTCAATAGGTTTTTATTGAAATTTTTCAGACATTAGATAATAAACCAAACAGACAAATCATAACAGAAAACAAAATGTCCTTGATTGACAGTGGATAGTGGACTGCGAAGGGATACATAGTGCAATGGAGTATGCTGAGATAACAATAAACAAACAAAATGCTAATACCTGTGTATCAGATTAGAGCATTAGTCACAATTTGCATGATTTAATACGGAAGGGCCTTGGCAAAGTGGCTGGATAGCCAAGGTAACCAGTTGTTATGAATAGTGATGGACGAACATCTGCCGGAACGGTTCGCGAACGCGATCAAATGTTTACTAACCGCAAGTTCGCAGCGAGTCCCATTCATTTTAATGGCAGGCGAACCTGAAAAACCTTTAGCTCATATTTGCAGCCAAGAAATAATTACTAGAAGTGCACAAATAGTCCCACAACATGGACAGTGACATACCAGATGTATTATTCAAATTTGCGATCTCCATTCATTATTTTTTTCAATGCAAAATATCGGCAATATAATTTTCGCGTACGCGCATGCGCAAAATCACACCAGTTATTATAATAAATGCACTATATAGAAAGTATATTATTGGTATATAACACCCGCTTCTATCATTTGTTTTTGAGGGGCGACTGGTATATCACACCAGTTATAATAATTTTTTGCAATACCGTTTGTCACTGTGTGTAGCAGAGGGAACGCAGCAAAACCGCAAACAAATGCTGAAGTACCCAAATGCACTATATAGAAAGTATATTATTGGTATATAACACCCCGCTTCTATCAGTTTTTTTTGGGGGCAACTGGTATATCACACCATTTATAATTATTCTTTCTAATTGCGTTTGTCACTCTGTGTAGTTGCATTATCGCTACAGAACTGCTCACCACTGCTGCACAATACAAATCCACTATAATATGCTTTCTATGTTAGAAAGTATATTATAAGTGTATTACACCCCTCTGTACTGCACACCTATCAATAGTACACCTATGCCAGTCCTTAAAAGGACTTTTGTGGACCTTTTTGATAGTGTTTTTGTCCCTAACAGTCTGTCCCTGCTCCACACAGCAACCTTTCCCTACACTGACAAAAGACTGAATGTAAAATGGCGGCCAGATCGTGTCTATTTATAAAGGTAGGGAGTATGTCCATGGGCTGAAACGTCTCAATTGGCTGTCCTGTACCACCTGATTGATGTGTCATGGGTCAAAGTTCTTCACAATGTAAAAAAATATGGCGGACGCGAATATCTGCATATGTTCGCATGTTCGGCGAATCCCGAACGCGCAAAGTTCGCAGCGAACCGACCGCCAGGCGAACCGCAAGGCCATCTGTAGTTATGAACACCTATACTGGATCGTAAGGTGGTGGCAAAGACCAACTCACAGTGCATGTGAGAATTAACCGATTGCACAACCTCAGCGACTGAGGAGTTTTGTGCCATCTTCCATTGACGGGCAATGATGTTGCGAGCTGCACTTAGGATATGAGCCGAACATGACCTAGTAGGGATGTCCGCTAAACCTATGCTCAGTATAGACAGCTCCGGGTTAAGGGTTAAACTCTCTGCTGTGACCTCCTTAATAATATTAGTGATTTTGTTCTAGAAAAGATCTACGGATGGGCATGACCACCACATATGCACACTAACTTAAGGAGAAATAGTTGGGAACCAAATGTACTAACCTGTTGGGGGTCAGGTACCAACGTAGTTGGATTTTCCTTGCCTGCTCTACATTGTTTACACATTTGGAGCACTTAAAGGACCAGTATAGTGCTTTCCTCCACTGAACCATGGGGAATGATTTCCCCAGCTCTTGCTCCCAGGACCTGATCCAGGAACCCCCAATGTACCCTGTCAAATGCTTTTTCGGCGTTAAGAGAGACAAATAGTGTGGGGGCCCTGGACTCGTCAGCCAGCTGAATAATGCGCCTGGTGCTATCCCTGCACTGCCTTCCAGAAACAAACCCCACCTGGTCAATATTCACTAAGGAGGGCAGGAAAGTGTACACGAGTAGCCAAAATTTTAGCAACGAGTTTAAGGTCTACATTCAATAATGATATAGAATGGAAATTTGCAGGATCATCAGGGGATTTACCGGGCTTGGGGAGTGTGAGAACGGTAGCTATCAGCATATCTGGGGGGATGCCTTCCGTGAGGAGAAAGCCATTGTACAGCTTACTTAAATAAGGAAGCAGATGTGACTGGAAAGTTTTATAATAATTAGAAACAAAGCCATCAGGGGCTGGAGCTCTGGCTAATGGGGTAGCTTTGAGGGCTCATAGAATCTCCTTATCAGAGAAAGGCCTGTTCAGAGACGCAAGCTGTCCACTCTTGAGGGAGGGCAAGGCTAGGTTGAGGGGTGGAGGTATCGCTATCTAGATTGTACAGTCGGCATAATATGAGGCAAACACGTTTGCAATCTCCTGCGGGTGGGTGACCACGAAGGCATCATGGCAAAGCTTCTCTATTCTAGACTCTGACACTCTGCATTTAAGACAGAAGTTCGTCTGCATACATCTCAATGCCCATTCATGTTGGTACAGGAGGAGAGATCTCAGGTGTATCCTGTGGTACTGTATCTCTGCTAACACGAAAGAGGAAGGCTGAGTCTTATAAATTGGATTAGCCTCTTCAAGTTTTAATAATGCCTCAGATATCAGAAGTTCTCTGTGTCTTTTGAGACGAGTAGCAGATTGTAACAATATCCCCCTCATGTATGCCTTATGTGCGAGCCACTTGGGTTGGCACAGATACATCTGAAGTAACATTAATACTAAAGAACTCTTGTAGTCAGGCATTCCACTACCCTCTCCTCACTCTTAAAGGTAACCTGTCACCAGTTTTATGGTGTCCTAACTAATGGCTAAATAAATAAGTGACTGATTCGCTTAGCAAAATGCTGTCTCACTTTCTTTAATTTACCCAGTCAATCTGCCAACATCTTGTATTGAAAAGCTCCAGCTGATAATGATGAGTTATGAATATTCATGAGCTCCTGACTCTCCCCGCCCACCTGCTGCTGAATGACAGTTATTTTCCATATGAATCAGCAGCAGGTGGGCAGGGGGGTGGCTATAGCTCTGAATTAAATGTACGCTGGACTGAATGACATCACGCTGGACTCAAATCAGCTCATTAGCATGCGGCATCTTTGTGTGTATATTATGAAGTGACCATCTGTCACACCAGTAAGTGAATACATCTAAGGCACTATTTAGTAGTTAATGATTGTATATAATTAGTTAGATTATAATAAAATATCCACATGACAGGTTCCTTTTAAGTAGGTATGGGTTTATTCTCACTGCCTAAGTGGATGGTTAAAACAAAACAAAAAATCAGGCAGGCCCCATTCACTTTAATGGCAGGCGAACCTGAAAAACCTTCAGGTCATATTTGCAGCCACCAAATACTTACTAGAAGTGCACCCGGAGGGATTCCAGGATGAAGAGCAAGCCTTGAGATGGGGACAACAGATGCCCTATGCTGTGAGTATCATGGTTGCTGATGAGGTTAAAATCCCAGAAGGATGCAAACCATTTCTTCTTCCCATTCAAGTAAAGAAGGGACAAAGACTGAAGAATGCTTTGATCTGTTTGTCTAACCGGATGCAGCAACTCGGCCTGAAGGTAAAGCCCACTCCTATGATAAATATCCATCAGGATCCATTGCATAAGGTAATTCATAATATGGCTCTCCATAGTATATCTCTACAAAAAGACACCATAATTGGTCTGGCTATGGATTCGGAGTATTACACTTTTGGTTTCCAAAATTGTGTCATTGGACTTATTCCTGATGAATACTTGACAGAAGAGCAGGTAGTGGAACAACATTTTTCCTCAACACCTGAGGGGTTATTCAATATTCTCTCTGTTTATCCTGTCAGTTCTGAAGAAGGTACATGCCACATAGAAGAATCATCACTGGTTTTCAACCATGAGATCGATGAGAAGGAGTACGAGTCATTCCAACAAGGAAAGGAGAAGGTACGCAATACTTGAAGCAATTTAACTAGTGAGCTTGAAGAAGCTTAAAAGTTAAGTCAACCTGAAATTTTTCCAGAACTTCAGGAACAGGTGGAAGAGCAAATCACGTTGCAAGAATCCAGAGGGATCCCAATGCACCCCCTGTATATGTTAAACAGTACCGACTTCCGCTGGCAGCTTACGATTCGCTATCGGAAATCGTCAAAAACTTGGAGAAGTGGGGGATCATCCGTCCAGAGCACAGCTCGTTCAACCATCCTATACTTGAGATTCTCAAACCCAATGGTCAATTTCGTCTGTGTTCGGACCTAAGGCAGTTAAACAAACGTGTATACATGTCCGGATGGCCCATGCCAAATATTGACCAGAGTTTGACGCAAATACAGGGATCCAAAATTTTCACTGCTCTTGATTGTCGCAAGGATATTGGACGATTAAAGTGGATGAGAGGGATTCAAAACAAACTGGCCTTTACTTTGGGAAGCAACAATATGCATGGACCCGATTACCTTTCGGGTACATAAATGAGTGTCATGAATCTGCTGTGTTCATGTATAAGGCAATGCCTGATGCCACTGAATGAGGTATTTTATCCTATGTGGATAACATCCTAATCAAAAGCACGACTTTTAAGGAGCATATTGCGGAACTGAGGCATGTACTAACCCAACTGAGAAAAGCTGGTGTGGAACTTTCTTTACAGAAGGCTCAATGGTGTTGTGCCAAGGTTAATTTCCTAAGTCACAAAATTACTGCCGATGGAATCAACCCACAGAAAAAGAAAGTAGAAGCAGTGGCCAATACGAAGTCACCTACAAATTCCAAAGAGTTGAGATCCTTCCTGGGCATGATTAACTATTCACGTAAATTCATAGATTACAAAACCTCTTTTGCAGTTGCTGAAGAAAGGAGTAAAATGGGAATGGAGTGAGCATCACGAGCAAGCTGTGAATGAGCTCAAAGCCAGACTTACCCAGGCCCCATGCCTTGCCTATCCAGAAGGCGGAAAACCTTTTTACATTGAAACAGGCTTCACCGACAAAAGCGTGAGTGCGGTCCTTTTCCAAAAACAGGACAACCTGAACAAGATCATCGCCTATGCAAGTAAGTCCTTGTTACCGGTTGAGGTAAAGTTCAATGACTGTGAAAAAGTATTACTGTCAACTGTGTGGGCTTTGCAATATTTCAGGAGTTTTATCCAGGGGGAAGAGATCATTGTGGAAACTGCACACCAACCCCTGCAAAATTTGCAGAGTGATAGAATCAAGGATGGGAATTTATCAAACAGCAGGATAACCGCCTGGATGATGTCCTTAATGGAATGGCCATTGGAAATCAGGTACAAACAAAATAATAAATATCCTGTTGCTCAAGGATTAGCTGAACTTCACGATTGTTTCAATGCAGGACATAAAGGTGAATCACCAGAAAATAATTTCCTGGAAGAACAATCTGCATCTCCATACAAGTCTTATGAAGAAGAATACTGCAAATCATTACCATGTGTATATGTAGATGGCTGTTTTTACATACCGATATAGGAACTGAACATACATTAGTTGCAGGTATCGGGGTCATGTGGAATAACATTCCCAGACGTGTCCGTCGGATACAAAATTGGTTCCAAAAGTAGCCAGGTCGCGGAGCTTACCACTGTGTATAAAGTCGTACAAATGGCTATCAATTCTGGTCTTAAAGACTTTGTTATAAATCACAGATTCTAATTATATTCGCAGTAGCTTAGTGGAGTACTTACCTGGATGGAAAAGGTCTATTATGGTAAGAAATAACAATAACCTTGTCAAGCATGGTAAAGTGTTTTTTAGGATTGACAAGATGGTTACCACCCACTGTCTCACGATTTACTGGAAAAAAGTAAGAGGTCACTCTAAATATCCAGGTATGGATAATGAGGGTAATGATTTGGCAGATTTCCTCGCCAAACAAGCAGCCATTAATGGAGACGTCTTGGACGTTGATGACCTCATGGGAACTATCCAAGTGGATGCAATGACAAGAAGTCAGGCCCAAAAGCAAACCGAAGCCAATGTGGCACAATTGAGCCAAGATTCCCCTAGTGAGGATCTCATTGCGAGTCAAAAGGGGGATCCAGTCTTTGGTATGTTTTACAAAGACATTGAAGATTTGCAGAATTATGCCATAACTATGGAAGACTGTGCAGAAAAGGAAGAGTTCTGAATTTTGATGAAGGGTAAGTCCCAATTCTCGTTGCAGGATGGATTGCTGGTAAGAACCTCGAAGAATGGTATCTTACAATGGGTGGTACCCACGGCATACCGAGGTTTGATGTTACAACACGCCCATGACGCCCCAACGGCTGGTCATCAAGGTGAGAGGTTAAAGTATTGATTATTACGGGATTACGTTTATTGGCCTTATATGTTGCAAGATGTTTGCACATATTGTCAAGGATGTTTAATATGCCCTCAATTCCAGCCGCAAGCACCCACTCATCAGGCACCGCTAATAAAAAGGGGGATGTCCATGCCATGGTCAGACATCCAAATTGACTTTATTAGGACAGTAACAACTTCATCAAAAGGCAACAGATACATGTTAACCATGACCTGTTTGTTCACAAAATGGGTGGAATGTTTGTCTTGCAAGACATGCAGTTCAAGTGTGTGCGTGTCCCTACTTATTAGCCACGTGTTTTGCTGTTTTGGTCTTCCCCAACGCATTGAGTCTGGCCGCAGAAGTCATTTCACTAGTGAGGTGATGACAAAAATGTGGGAGATGCTGGGGGTAAAGAGAAAGCTACATATAGCTTATTGGCCAGCGTCTAGTGGTGGAGTAGAATGCTACAACCAAACAATTATCAACATTCTAAAGAAATTTGTCAATGAATCCAGTAAGGACTGGGATGTGAAGTTGCCTTTGGTTCTCATGGCCATCAGACCACCCCAAGTGCGGCAACCAAACTTTCTGCCTTTGAAATGATCACAGGCAGGAAGATGGTGTTACCCCAGCATTTACTCTACCGGAAAACAGACCAAAATTTGATAAATGCTTCAACAGCTCATCAATACATGGAGAATCTACGCAAGCACCTTCAGCATGCTTTTGCATTTGCCCAGAAGAATCTGGAGATAGAAGCCATGAGCGCCAAAATGATCTGAAGACTACTCAAAAGGAGTACCAGATTTTCGATCAGGTTTATCTCTATAACTTCGCCCGGGATCAGGTGAAGGAAAGGAAGTTCCTGCTTTCCTGGAAGGGACCCTATGTCGTCATTGACAAATTGTCACCTGTGGTCTACAAGATCAAAAGTGGGGTCGCGCCCTTTGGGGTGATTCTGCCGCATTTAGGCGGGAGACCTCTCCGCTTTTAGGCAGGGCCTTACCAGCTGGCTAGGGATATTGTTCTCCCAGTTACCCACCCTCTCTGCATAAGGAGAGCCAGTGATTGCATTACTGTTTTCTCTTCAGTACACCTGCAGTGAAGACCTACTACTGTGGTTTTCGTGGACCCTTCTACCACAAATACGTCTATCAGTTGTGGCCTAATACATCTCTACAAATTTTCATCAAACCGTGAGTGGTGACTACTTAGTCCAAAATTGTACTACCTATGTTTGTATACCCAGTGTCTATTTTATACATAAGCCTATCTTATATATGCAGTTATCTAACACTTCATTGTGGGACTTATTGTAATTGATATTGATATAAAAGCTAAGTTTTAGAAGGATAATTATTCAGTGATATACAGTTCTATATTCCTACAACATATATTTTCTCATACTGTGATTTTTTCCCACCCGATATGAGTGGTATTTCCTGTAGTTCTCTCTTCTCATCAGTTTAATCCCTGTTACGTCCCCAATCTGGGGTCCATTTATTAAATAGATTTTTCGAACGGGGAGATGGTTAAAAAAACGCTGTCTCCCTCCCCTTTGTTTGAATCCACGCCACGGTCACTGCGTCTGCGCCGTGCAATTTACTGTCATACCCGATATGAGTGCTATTTTCTGTAGTACTATTCTCATCAGTTTAATCCCTGTTACGTCCCATATCAGGGTGGGATTGCCTTTTGTGAAAAAAAATTTAGGCCGGGTACCTTCGACTGCCTTCACAGTGACAGACCAAACTCTGATACACCAAACTGAATTGATTTTAGGAACCGGGAGATGGAAAAAGCAGCTTGGTTGGTCCTCTGACTCCCAAGTTGGGGCACTGCGCGTGCACGGAGCAATGTGCTGTGACACCCTATATGAGTGGTGTCTTAACTAGTACTATTCCTATCAGTTTAATCCCTGTTACGTCCCCTATCCGGGGACGTGTGTCGAATTGATTAACCATTGTCGAATTAACGAACCATTACATCCTGGAATAATTTAGTTCTGAGCTTTGTACTTGATTTGTATTGGAATTAATGGGGATTTTTTAAATTGTCTGCATTATTTCTAATAAACGATTAAGAGACTTTATTATGATTTTTTTATTTTATGCATCAAAAACCCATACAACTTAAAAAAAATTACGTTTTTTCTATGAAAAAACATCCAGCCGTCCCGATTGCTTTTGGCCTGATCATAATGAAGCAACGGCCTTATCATCTGGGGTGTGGCAACATTGCCAACACACTCAGAGGTGATGATCGCTTCATTGTGATACACAAGCCCCTTCACCACAACAAGGTAACGATCACGAAAGGGGAATTGACATTTGTATGTGCCTTTTTTTTTTGTTTTTGCAGCCACAATGCAGAACCAGAGGCCAGAAAAATTAGGCATGTACACATGCCTGAAAAACAATGTTATTGTTGCAGCCGCTGTTGTAGCAGCGGCCGGAAAAATTGATGTTTTCAAGGCAGAAAGGTGACTAAAACATTGCGGCTTGAACCCTAGTTGGTGGCGGAGAATTCACGAAAGTCATCCGGTATGCAGACATTAAATACAGCAGCGTGGGGACCATTTTGAGGCCAAGGCATGTCATCAGGCCTTTTGTTAGTTAAACGTATCCCCTACTGTCAGTCCCTTCGGGATCCATGCCTCATTAATCTTAATGAAGGTGAGGTAATCAACACTTTTTTGACCAAGGCGACATCTTTTGTCAGTGACAATGCCTTCTGCTGCACTGAAGGTCCTTTCTGACAGGATACTTGAAACGGGGCAGGCCAGAAGTTCTATCGCAAACTGGGATAGCTCAGGCCACAGGTCAAGCCTGCACACCCAGTAGTCAAGGGGTTCATCGCTCCTCAGAGTGTCGATATCTGCAGTTAAGGCGAGGTAGTCTGCCACCTGTCGGTCGAGTCGTTCTCTAAGGCTGGATCCCGAAGGGCTGTGGCGATGTGTAGGACTGAAAAAGCTCCGCATGTCCCCCATCAACAACACATCTGTAAAGCGTCCTGTCCTTGCCGCCGTGGTCGTGGTAGGAGGAGGATTACTTTCACCTCTTCCCCAGTTAGATTCCCTTTGTGCTGTGACATCCCCCTTATAAGCTGTGTAAAGCATATTTTTTAGTTTGGTTTTGAACTGCTGCATCCTTTCTGACTTCCTGTAATTTGGTAACATTTCTGCCACTTTCTGCTTATACCGGGGGTCTAGTAGTGTGGCCACCCAGTACAGGTCGTTCTCCTTCATCCTTTTTATACGAGGGTCCCTCAAAAGACATGACAGCATGGAAGACCCCATTTGCACAAGGTTGGATGCCGAGCTACTCATTTCCCGTTCCTCCTCCTCACTGATGTCATTGACGGTCTGTTCTTCCCCCCAGCCACGTACAAAACCACGGGTCCCAGATAGGTGACAACAACGAGCACCCTGGGATGCCTGCTGTGGTTGGTCTTCCTCCTCCTCAAAGCCACATTCCTCCTCTGACACCTCTTCCTCATACTCCTCTTGCAGCGTTGCCGCAGGTCCGGCAAGCGATGATGACAAGGCTGTTTCTGGTGGTGATGGTGACCACAACTCTTCCTCTTCACCCTCATCTAAAGCCTGATCCAGCACTCTTCGCAGGGCACGCTCCAGGAAGAAAACAAATGGGATGAGGTCGCTGATGGTGCCTTCGGTGCGACTGACTAGGTTTGTCACCTCCTCAAAAGGACGCATGAGCCTACAGGCATTGCGCATGAGCTTCCAGTAACGTGACAAAAAAATTCCCAGCTCCGCAGAGGCTGTCCTAGCACCCCGGTCATACTCGTTGATGGCTTTTTCTTGTTGGAGCAGGTGGTCGAACATTAGGAGTGTTGAATTCCAACGTGTCAGGCTGTCGCAAATCAAGCGCCTCACTGGCATGTTGTTTCGGCGCTGAATGTCTGAAAAGTGCGCCATGGCCGTGTAGGAACGCCTGAAATGGCCACACACCTTCCTGGCCTGCTTGAGGACGTCCTGTAAGCCTGGGTACTTAGACACAAAGCGTTGTACGATGAGATTCAACACATGTGCCGTGCACGGCACATGTGACAACTTGCCCAAATTCAATGCCGCCAACAAATTCCATTGTCACACACCACTGTCACATACCTTTGCAGACCAGGTATCAGTGGTCAGACGGTCCCTTGCCCCAACACTGTATGCCAGAGATGCCATGACTTCCTTTTCAATCACTGAGTAGAGGTTTGGGATTGCCTTATTAGAAAAAAAAATTCGCCCGGGTACCTTCCACTGTGGTGTCCCAATAGCGACAAATTTTTTGAAGGCCTCAGACTCTACCAGCTGGTATGGTAAAAGCTGGCGGGCTAAGAGTTCCGTCAAGCCAGCTGTCAGACGCCGGGCAAGGGGGTGACTCTATGACATTGGCTTCTTACGCTCAAACAGTTCCTTTACAGACACCTGACTGTGGGCAGATGAGATGGAACTGCTCAAGGTGAGAGGTGGAGTGGCGGGTGGTTGAGAGGGGGCAAGGAGGACAGCAGTGGTTGACGTGGCTGAAGATGCTGGACCAGGAGGAGGATGGTGGCTTTGAGCTTGTGTGCTGCTTCTACTCGTCATCATGTGTTGATCTCATAGGCGTTTGTGATGTGCGATCATGTGCCTTCGCAAAGCAGTTGTACCTAGGTGGGTGTTGGATTTCCCACGACTCAGTTTCTTTTGGCACAGGTTGCAAATTGCATCGCTGTTGTCAGAGGCAGACACACAAAAAAAAATGCCACACTGCTGAACTTTGCAATGACGGCATTCTGGTCGTGGCAACAGCATGCGTTGATTGGCGTGCTGTCTGGCTGACCCCGGGTGCCGATACATGCTGTCTGACTGTGCCACTAGCTCCTTGCGATGACCTCCCCCTGCTTCCAACTCGTCTCCTCCTTCTCTCTGTCTCCCCTTCTGAACTTTCCCCCTCTTCTTCTTCTCTTCGAGCAGGCACCCACGTGGCATCCACGGACACATCGTCATCATCAACCACTTCACTTGTATCTGACACCTCAGCAAAGGAAGCAGCAGCGGGTACAACATCATCATCATCATCACACTGTACGTCCATGTGTGTAATGCTGCCTGACTGAGACATATCCCTGTTATCTACATCCCCTGGCAATAATGGTTGCGCTTCACTAATTTCATCCAACTGATGTGTAAGTAACTCCTCTGAGGGATCAAGTGAAGTGGCTGTGGTGGTAGTGGTGGTGGTGGCGGCGGGTGGGAGAGTGGTAACTTGAGAGCAGGTGACCAAAGCTGAGCTGAAGGAGGATGGTGCGTCAAGGTTCTTAGCGGAAGCTGTTGAAGATTGGGTGTCCTGTGTAAGCCAGTCAACTATTTTCTCCGAATTTTTTGGGTTCAGGGTACGTGGCCTCTGAACCCTGGGCATTATTCCAGGGCCAGTGGAAATCACAGCACCACGAACACGACGGCCCCTGTGGAGTGGCCTGCCTCTGCCTGTCATTTTTATTAGATGAGTGTTACTATGCGTGCAAGGTACTGTGCCACCCTATATAAGTGGTAGGCAGTGGGCACAGTACAGTCTGTGTGGGCCTGACACACACTGGCTTGCAAATGTGATTATATCACAGAAAAAATTTTACGTTTTTTTTTCTGCAAGGTATTTGAGTGAATGACACCCTGTAACGGTATGAGTGCAGGCCTAGCCACTAGCCAGTGGGCACAATACAGTATGTGTGGGCCTGACGCACACGGGCTTGCAAATGTGATTAGATCACAGAAAAATGTTAAATAGATTTTATTTTTTCTGCAAGGTATTTGAGTGAATGACACCCTGGAACGGTATGAGTGCAGGCCTAGCACCTAGCCAGTGGGCACAATACAGTATGTGTTGGCCTGACACACATGGGCTTGCAAATGTGATTAGATCACAGAAAAATGTTAAATATAATTTTTTTTTCTGCAAGGTATTTGGGTGAATGACACCCTGTAACGGTATGAGTGGAGGCCTAGCCACTAGCCAGTGGGCACAATACAGTATGTGTGGGCCTGACACACACGGGCTTGCAAATGTGATTAGATCACAGAAAAATTTTCAATATAATTTTTTTTTCTGCAAGGTATTTGAGTGAATGACACCCTGTTAACGGTATGAGTGCAGGCCTAGACACTAGCCAGTGGGCACAATACAGTATGTGTTGGCCTGACACACATGGGCTTGCAAATGTGATTAGATCACAGAAAATTTTTAAATATAATTTTTTTTTATCTGCAAGGTATTTCAGTGAATGACACCCTGTAACGGTATGAGTGCAGGCCTAGCCACTAGCCAGTGGGCACAATACAGTATGTGTGGGCCTGACGCAAATGTGATTAGATCACAGAAAAAAATGTAATAGATTTTTTTTTCTGCAAGGTATTTGAGTGATTGACACTCTGTAACGGTATGAGTGGGGGCCTAGCCACTAGCCAGTGGGCACAATACAGTATGTGTGGGCCTGACACACACGGGCTTGCAAATGTGATTAGATCACAGAAAATTTTTCAATAGAATTTTTTTTTCTGCAAGGAATTTGAGTGAATGACACCCTGTAATGGTATGAGTGGAGGCCTAGCCACTAGCCAGTGGGCACAATACAGTATGTGTGGGCCCAGGGCCGTCTTTGCCGCAGGGCAAAAGGGGCAGCTGCCCCGGGCCCAGTTGCTCCTGGGGGCCCAAGGGAGCTCCGTTTCCCGAGTCCCGACTCGCGACTAGTCTCCCATTGATTCACTGACTCTGACTCTATGCAGCAGCGCTGCAGTCTTCACTAGAACAACTTGAACTTACAGCGAAGCACTTCGGCGCCCGTCACTCACGTGGTAAAAGGGGGTGTGTCGTGTGTGACTCACCGTCCGCAGCCTGGTAAGTGGCGCCACGGCGGAGCAGCCAGCAGCAGGGACTAAGTCCCCGCCTCCGGTCCGGAGCTAAAGGGATTGGGTGGCGGTGGTGAGTCACAGCCTCACGTGACCAGACAAGAACCAGACCACGTCACCTTACCTGACCTGACCTACCTAATAGTACCTTAAGTTATAGTCAGCCAGCCAGACCTGCCACTGCCGCGCCAGGAGGGGAGGACAGGACTGAGGAGGAGGTAAGCAAAAAGCAGTGGCACGCTGCGCATATATATATATATATATATATATATTGACTTTATTTTATATTAGAAGAAACCGGTCAGGTCACCTAATCTGATTTAATAATTAACCCCAGATCCGACCATTCATAAATTAGTGGGGGATTATTATAGAGAGCCCCAGGAGACATAAGGGGTTGAGTTCTTCTCTCTGTCTGACTCTGCTGCTGAACTGTGGCCTGGGGCCACCACTTGCCACATTTACTAATCTTTGCTCAGGGGGGGCCTGGGGGGCCCTCATGGTGTGGTGTGGACTGGACTGGTAATTTTCACTAAGGAATATAGTTTAACCATTTATGTGCAAAAGAGAAAATAAGAAGTCAGCTCCAATCAGATATCTGCACATAGACCAAGACTCTGGGTCTATGCAGATATCTGATTGCAGCTGTCTTAGTGACCTCTTTTTTTCTCTTTTGCACATAAACGGTTAAACTATATTCCTTAGAAAAAATGACAAGTCCACACCATGAGGGCCCCCCCTGAGCAAAGGGTGACACCAGCCATAGCAACGCCACTGCCTCTATCTGTAAGTCGCTGGAGTGCACGGCGGGCTCGCTTTTCTGAAGGAAGTGGAACTGTGAACTGTCTGAACTCAGTCAGGCAGTACAGTCAGTAGTGGCATGTGACACATGTGGCAATAATAATGTGTCTGCTGGCCTGCAGCCTGGTAAAGACCTGTGTCATGTCATATGAGATGTGCATCCCAATTATGCCATACATACGTGTACAGATACTGGTCCTGTACTCCTGTGAGGCTGCAAGGCAGGGGTGTGGTGTGGACCACTCCTGAGACTGCATGTGCTTAGGCCTCATGCACGCGGCCGTTGTTTGGGTCCGCATCCGTTGCTCCGTTTCCTGGCCCCGCCCAAAAAATAGAACATGTCCTATTCTTGTCCGTTTTGCGGACAAGAATAGGCATGTCTACAATGGGACGCCCGTTCCGTTACGCAAATTGCGGAAGGCACACGTGCGGCTTATTTTTTTTGCGGACCGCAAAAAACGGCACAGTCGTGTGCATGAGGCCTTACAGTCCCTAAATAAATAATACTGCAGTGATTAGCAACCATACACTACTGCTGCTCAATGTGCACATATAACCAATAACCCCATACAGTGTTCACCTAATAATAATATAACACCAACATTACATAATACTGCCACATAGTAGGTACATGCAGCACGCTACTATGTAATACCCACATATTACTGTCTCCATACTGTGTTCACATGCTATATACTGGCCACCATCATGCCTATTGATCTAGACTAGGGAATGGGTAGGTTTATGATGTTTCCCAGCTACAGGCGTTTATAACCGATCCTCAGGACATCCAGCAGTGGTGGCCGTGCTTGCACACTATAGGTAAAGGTGTTGGCCTATGCCACTTCCAGCCTTTCCCTATAGTGTGTAAGCACAGCCACCGCTGCTGGATTGCAGAGTGGTCAAAACCACGGATACATGCTGTGTATAATGTGATGGTAAGGAAGCAATATGGAGAATCAGAATACATTAGTAAGGGCCTTGTATTAACTTTCTCTACATGATAAATGCCAATTGCTGAACCCCCTTTAACCCCTTTAGGTGTGCTACACTTAATGGGGTTAGGCATAAATGTCTTGGTGTGTGCTATATATGATCTATGTATTAGTGGTCATGTGCAGTATGACAGTGACATACTGAATGTATCAGTGGCATGTGAGCCACGTATAAGTGTCTTGTGTGCCACATCTGTCCAATGAGAGATTGGTGTGCGCTGTGTGTGACTGAAGTGCAGGATATCCATATATGTGTAAATTCTGCCACATGTATGTTTGTGCATTTTGCTGTGAATGTCTGCCACCAAACTTCAGCTTTAATATTTCTGTTATTACTGTAAGTGCTCATAAACATGACTGTTGGAAGTTTTGCAGTCCGCAAAACATGGATACTGGGTGTGTGCATTCTGCATTATGCGGAACAGATTGGCCGGCCTCTAATAGAACCGTCCTATCCTGGTCTGTAATGCCGACAATATTATCCATTTTGCAGCACGGCCATGCGGACATACAGACACGGAATGCACACTGAGTATTTAAAAAAAAAAAATTTTTTTGCAGCCCCATTGAAGTGAAGTGAATGGTACAGACATGGAAAAAAAAAAGTTAGTGTGCAGGATCTCTAAGGTCGGCCCTAAGTATCCCAGTCCGACACTTTGCGGAGGCACTGCAACGCTAGGGTGAGCCGAGCCCCGGTCTTCTTCCTGCAGAGCAGTGCCCACTTCCAACCCTGAGCCCAGCTGCCCAGAACACTGATCCTGAGCCCGCTGGAGTCTTCAGAGCTACTAAGTATTTCCAGTAATTCACTGTTAGCTATATTATATATATTCAAAAAAAAAAAGGGCCAGCTCACAAGAGGTCACCTAAATCTTATTTATTTCTCACTTATAAAATTCTGCCTATTGTGTGGCTAATCATGTATAAATTATTACACTATCATGTATTGATATATAGCAATATAAGACCAATATAAAACAGTTATAAAATAGAACATATAAAATCAAAACAAAACAACAGTGTTATTGTAATAGTCACGGTCCCTCCTTTCTATTTAAAGGGAACCCGTCACCGGGATTTTGTATAAAGAGCTGAGGACATGGGTTGCTAGATCGCCGCTAGCACATCCGCAACACCCAGTCCCCATAGCTCTGTGTGCTTTTATTGTGTAAAAAAACGATTTAATACATATGCAAATTAACCTGATATGAGTCCTGTCCCTGACTCATCTCACGTACAGGACTCATCTCAGGTTAATTTGCATATGTATTAAATCAGTTTTTTGGGCACAATAAAAGCACACAGAGCTATGGGGACTGGGTGTTGCGGATGTGCTAGCGGCCATCTAGCAACCCATGTCCTCAGCTCTATACACAAAATCCCGGTGACAGGTTCCCTTTAAGCTCCAGAGCTCTCGCAGCTTATAATATATATTTTAGACTATGACCCTTTGTTATTTTCATTATATTTGGTATACTTCCCAAAAAATGGTGGAAAGTTCTATGGGCCTTGGTTGAGTGTCTAGTATATTAGGGCGCAGTAGTATAGGCGTTATATGGTTATTACTGGTTGGACGTTGGTCCACTTAAAGTATCTAGTCGCTTTGCCGTCCTTGTGATGTTTATTTTAGACTTATTACCGAATATGCCGGCGTATAAGATGACTGGGCGTATAAGACGACCCCCAACTTTTACACTGAAAATATAGAGTTTGGGATATACTCGCCGTATAAGACTACCCCTTTTTCAACACACACCAAAGAAAATTTTAAAAAGCATTAGATCTGATTTCAATATGGTAATTTTAATTCAAATAAGTATGACATGCTGTTTGTCATCAAACATGTAAAAATAAAACAGTGCAAGTGGATTAAACTTTTCCTAATTCACTCTTAAGCTGAAAGGAAGGGAAATACAATAAACCCATGGGAGCTGCCATGCTGTCAACCAAACTGGAACTGATAGTGATAGGAGGAAGATAACGAACAATAGAGAAAGAGCAAGTCCCTGGGAGTTAGCAACGCCCATCATAACTGCTGGCATGACAGATTCCTTTTAAAATCCTTCAAAATCCTCTTGTTCTTCATCTGATATCATGAGTACATCAATGACATCTTGTGATACATTTGTAAGGCATCCCACCACCTTCCTTGTCCTCCCTCCCTGCCTCCCAGACCCTAAACATGTGCCACCTATACCCTGAACATGTTTTTGTTATGTTATTCTTCATATTCACATTCACATATGCACATCTGCGCCGCACTTAGATACGCCGCACGGAGATCTCGCACATGCGCAGGAGCGAGATGCGAGCGGCCGTGAGGATCCCGTGTATCCACGCTCGCCGCATGAAATCTCGCACATGCGTAGGAGCGAGATGTGAGCGGCCGGGAGGATGGCGGTACAAGGAGCATACAAGGTACAGAGCAGGGGGGAGGCATACAAGGTACAGAGCAGGGGGCGGTATACAAGGTACAGCGCAGGCGGGGCATATGCCGTGGGTTACATCGCAGCTCTCAGCTGCTGGGGATACAAGGCAATAGCCCGGGCTCTCTCTGTTGATAATTCGGGCGTCCCGGCACTGCAGCGCCCGCCATACCCGGCGTATAAGACGACCCCCCACTCTAGAAAATATTTTCTAGGGCTCAAAAGTCGTCTTATACGCCGGTATATACGGTATATATATTACTTGTTTTATGTGAGTAAGGGTGCTGGGGGGTTGGAGAAGGGGGGGATGGAGAGGTTAGTAGCACTGTACTATCTGCACATTGTAAAAAAAAAGGAATCTTCAAAATACTATATATTTGAGTCAGAAGTTGTGCTTTTTTAAATTTTTCTAATAATAATACAGCCATTTTATTTGATACTTTTGTGCTGATTCTTTTTATTTCTCTATATTAAGGGACACAATAGTGACCAGAACCACAGCAGCTAAACGCAGTAGTTCTGGTGTCTATAGCATGTCTCTGCAAGCTTTTTAATGTAAACACTACCTTTTTAGAAAAAAAGGCAGTATTTACATTACTGCCAAGGAACACCTGTAGTGGCCACTCATCAGACGGCCACTAGAGGTGCTTCCTAGTCCAGTGTTGCACAATGTGCAACACTGGCATTCACGCTAAACACTCCTCATAGAAATGCATTGATTCAAAGCATCTCTATGAAGTCACGCATGCGCAATAGCCTCCCAATGCTTCCCTATGGGAAATCAGTGGGTTGGCTATGATATACTCACACACTGCACATTCCTGTGCATTGCATTTATGAGGTGATCTGTGATGTACTTGCACATCACTGTGAGTTGTATTTCTGTGGAGCCGCGCGATACACTGATACACTTCACATTGCGCTGTATTAATGTTGGCCGAAATCGTTTGATGAAAGAAGAGGAAGCTTCACTGGCGCGCACATTTACTCTTGCGTGTATACACGCATGCACTGGAGTCTTAACTCAGTCAGAGATGAGATCCATGCAACAGTCATGCGCACAGCTACAGAAGGGAAGAGCAGACAAAGCATGGAAGAAGAGCAAGAGGAGGAAGTGGATTGGTGTGGCACTGCTGCTCTCGTTAGATGCCTTCTGTGGGAACTTTGCACAGTTCTGTGGGAACTTAACATCAAAATTTGAAATATGCAAAAATCCTATTAAAATATATGCATTTTCACTCTATGGACATTGATTTACTACAAGTGTTAATCACGTTCATTTATTCAGGAGCCTGACTGCCCTCAACGTGTCCAAACCTCTGAGTGGTGCTCAGAAGTGGAAGAAGAAGCAGGAGTTTGAAGAAAAAATATGTAGAATTCCAAAATTTAACTGTTTTTCTTGTACCTACAAGTGGATCTTCTGCACAGCCTTCTGCTTGTGCATCTTCTCAAGAGCATGCAAGTAGATGTTCTCAGGAAGAGATTCCTCCTCAAAGTGAAGCTGAATATGTCTCTGAAGTCGACACAGTGGATTCTTCTAATCAGCCCATGCCACTAGAAACCACTCCAGTTCCCATGGAAGTTGAAAAACCTAGCTTCCATACTGTTGAAACTGCAAGACGCTACTGCTGAAGCAGTTGATATACTGCCAGAATCCATGGAAAAGTCCAGGTTTCCAAACTGACATTGGTTTGTGGCCCAACTCATCTACTCTGGAAATGCTGGGAGTATTGGTCCAAAAATGGAAATTGTCTCAGTAAGAAAACCTCTGGAACAACTGCTGCAATGAAGGACTTCAAAAATCATACGAAGATGGACGTTGCTGTACAGCAGATATGTTTTTTCGGAACTGTCCCAATGGGGACAAAGTTGAACGGAAGTGGCTTTGTTACTCAATATAACAGAGGCCGAATATACTGTTTTGACTTGCAAATTATTTAGTTCATCAACAAATGCATTTTGCAGTGATGTCTTCAGCGACTGGAAACATGCCAGTGAACGAATTTCATCCCATGAACAGTCTCAACATCATATACATGCTGTGATTGATACAGCCAAATTTTCAAAACTGGAAGTTCGGATTGACTATAAAATGCAACAGCAGATTGAAAAGCTGACCACCTATGGGCAAAACCTAGTAAAATGTTTGCTTAGTGTCATCATTTTTCTTGCTAAGAGAGGATTGGCTTTTAGAGGTGATGATCAGACTATTGGATCCCCACACAATGGCAACTCGGTATTTTGGAATTATTGTCAGAGTATGATGCTTTCCTAGCACAACACATACAAACAAAGGCGAACAAAGGAAAAGGATGTACAAGTTATTTATCAGCAAATGTCTGTGAGGAACTCATGCAGATAACTGGGGATAAGATCTTAGAAGTTGTCATCAACCGTATTAAAATGGCAAAATACTACTCTGTTTCTGTGGATTCAGCTGAAGATTCTTCTCATACTGACTAACTCACAGTGATTTTTCGATACTTAGAAGGAAATCGACCTGCGGATCGTTTCTTAACTTTTTTACCCTCAACAGGGCACAAAGGACAAGAAATGGCAGATGCGCTCCGAGCATTTCTTAATAGTGTTGGACTTACCATACAAGAATGCCGTGGACAAAGTTATGACAATGCAAGCAACATGTCTGGCCACTACAAGGGTATGCAAGCAAGAATAATTTACATGAATAAATATGCTAAGTACATACCTTGTTTTGGACACTCGTTAAACCTTGTTGGAAAGGATGCTGCAAATTTGTGTAGTGAGACTGTAAGTTTTTTTTATTTTGTACAAGCTCTTTATACATTATTTACTGGTTCAACTCGGCGCTACAAGAAGCTAAAAGACAAGCTTGACGAGAAAGGCCTCTCTGTGTCCATGCCAAAAAGGCTAAGTGACACACGCTGGTCATGTCGTGCAGATGCTTGTCAAGCATTAGTCCATGGCTATGAAATATAAGGGACATTTTGTTTGAAATTTCATCTGACATTGAAGAAAAATCTGAGTGCCATAATACCGCAAAAGGACTATTTGATCAGATAAGCAAACTTGAGACAGGAATTTTTGCAGAATTCTGGAACACTGTTTTGCATCATTTCAACAGCAGCAGCAAAACTCTGCAGTCTGTTCAGCTGAACCTAAATGTTGCTGTTGGCGTTTTGAAATTGTTAAAAGATTTTACTAATGAACAGCGTACAAAATTTGATGCATTTGAAGAAGCTGGCAAGTGTCTAACAAATACTGAGGAGTATATTGTGGAACACCGCCGTCTTCAACGCCGGATGTCCGTCAGCAGCCACTTGACTATGGACACAGTGAAGAAGCTCAGTTAACGCCAAAGGAGGCCTTGTTAAGGCCTTTCTCCCATGTGTTGACACACTTTTAGTGTGTCTGGAACATTTCCTAGGAGCCTACAGTGAAGTGTGTGATTTGGTTTCTTTATAAACTTTCCAGCGATGGACTCTGAATCCATTAAAATTGCGGCAGAAAAGTTGTTTGCTTTCTACAAGCATGATCTGTGCACAACATTTGGTGATGAGCTAATTCAATTTCGGTCATTCATTTCTCTTTTCCTGGATGAAAAACCAGATGATTGCAGCATAGAGCAATTCATGTACAGTACAATTAATGACAAGGATGTAAGAGATACTTTTCCCAACACGGAAATTGCTTTAAAAATCTACCTCACTTTAATGATCACTAACAGTTCAGGTGAAAGATCTTTTTAAAAAATGAAATTGATAAAAAAAAACTTACAACGCACAACCATGAGCCAGAGCTGTCTCAACAATCTATAATGTCTGCTGAATCTGATATACTTCGAGGTCTTGATTTTTCAAACATTACAACGACCTTTGCTGCTCAGAATGCACGTAAACTCATTGTTTAAAGTTAATTAAAATATTTATTTATTATTTTATGTAAAAGCTCTATGCACTTTACGTTAATGGTTTTCAAACTACGTATTATTTTATAATAGTCTGCTACTGCAGCAGTTGGTACCTAACAGGAATTATAAAAAGGTTCACCATGTAACACTGGTACTAGATTCCATATTCTCTATATTGGAATGGGAAATGTGGACTTGGATTCTACGAATTATAAGGTTTAATATTGTTTATTTAATTCCATTGTTTAGTTGCATTGTTAATTGTATTTTATTTATTTTTTATCTTACTAGCCAACATGGTTATTTGCTTTATAATTTAAACATAATAGGGCTGATTTGCACTGTTACCGAGGTTAAAAGAAGATACAAGTGGTAAATAGGTCAAGGTAAGGACTTCGTTCACATCACCGTTTCTCCTTTCCGTTCTCCGGCTCCATTGAGGAGCAGGAGAATGGAAAGGATGGATTCTGCAGATAACTGAGACCTAACTGAGCGTAACGGAGCCTAAAGACCCGATAGACTATAATGGGATCCGTTCAGTGTCCGCTCAGAACTAGGGATGAGCGAACCCGAACTGTATAGTTCGGGTTCGTACCGAATTTTGGGGTGTCCGTGACACGGACCCGAACCCGGACATT
Source organism: Bufo gargarizans (assembly GCF_014858855.1). NCBI lineage: Eukaryota > Metazoa > Chordata > Amphibia > Anura > Bufonidae > Bufo > Bufo gargarizans. The sequence goes on along the minus strand of NC_058080.1, from coordinate 504,730,140 downwards.
TTCGTAAAAGTTCGGGTTCGGTGTTCGTCGCTTTCTTGGCGCTTTTTGAAAGGCTGCAAAGCAGCCAATCAACAAGCGTCATACTACTTGCCCCAAGAGGCCTTCACAGCCATGCCTACTATTGTCACATAGCGCCACCCGTCACTCTGCTCTGATCAGCATAGGGAGAGGTTGCAGCTGCGACGTTAGGGCGAGATTAGGCAGTGATTAACTCCTCCAAAAGACTTCATTCAGAGATCGATCTGCAGCTGTGGATGATTGAACTGCTGCTATTGAATTGCTCACTGTTTTTAGGCTGCCCAGAGCGTTTTTCAGTCACTTTTTTCTGGGGTGATCGGCGGCCATTTTGTGTCTTGTGGTGTGCCAGCACAAGCTGCCACCAAGTGCGTTTAACCCTCAATGGTGTGGTTGTTTTTTGGCTAAATCCTACATCAGGGTCAAGCTGTCACACCAAGTGCATTTAACCAGCAATAGTGTGGTTATTTTTTGCCCATATACTACATCAGGGGCAAGCTGAGCCTGTTACCAAGTGCATTTAACCCTCAATGGTGTGGTTGTTTTTTGGCTAAATCCCACATCAGGGTCAAGCTGTCAGACCAAGTGCATTTAACCAGCAATACTGTGGTTATTTTTTGGCCATATACTACATCAGGGGCAAGCTGAGCCTGTTACCAAGTGCATTTAACCCTCAATGGTGTGGTTGTTTTTTGGCTAAATCCTACATCAGGGTCAAGCTGTCACACCAAGTGCATTTAACCATCAATAGTCTGGTTATTTTTTGGCCATATACTACATCAGGGGCAAGCTGAGCCTGTCACCAAGTGCATTTAACCCTCAATAGTGTGGTTGGTCAAGCTGTCACACCAAGTGCATTTAACCATCAATAGTGTGGTTATTTTTTGGCCATATCCCAGTCTAATTCTGTCAGTAAACGTATATCTGTCACCCAGCGCCTAAATAATAGGCCTCAAATTTATATCCAGCTAAATCTGTCATTACTGCTGTGGCTGGTCAAGTTATTTAGTGTCCGTCAAAGCACATTTTTTGTTCTGGGTTCAAATACAATTCCCAATTTAGCAATTTCCTAATTTAGTGGTTTCTGCTGTATCAGAGCTATTTTAAATCTATCCCTAAAAGGGTATATAAGATTCAAGGTGCGCATAGGGTCATTCTGAATAACTTCAGACACACGCTACTGTGCATTTCCAAGTCTAATTCTGTCAGTAAACCTATACCTGTCACCCAGCGCCTAAATACTAGGCCTCAAATTTATATCCAGCTAAATCTGTCGTTACTGCTGTACTGCTGTGTCACAGCCACGGTTATGGCCGTGACTCCTGGGGAGCCGCATACAGTTGCCCGCGGTTTGGGTTGTTGTGTCAACCGCAGCTGAGGCATAATGTAGTTAGCCTCAGTGCGGTTGCCGCGGACAACAGCATTGTGTGCGGTTCCCTGGGAGTTGTGTGCATGTGTGTATGCACTTTTGGTATGTCTGTGTGCACGGTGTTTTGTGGTGTGCACTGACATCCTTCCCCGCACTGTGGTTACCCGTGGCAACATTTGTTGTAGTCTGTACATGTGGTGGCACTGTCTCGGCCTTCGGGCTGACTCCCTGGACATGGTTGCCACCCATGTCGTTGCCAGCGGCAACAGCCACAGTGTGTGATGCAGTTGGACACTTTCCCCTATATGTGTGTTTTCCCTTCTGTGGTGCAGGAAGGGTTAACTCCCTTCCCAGTGTGTGAGTGATGTCACTGGGTGTGTCTGACTGTGGGTGTGGCTTCTTGGCCTATAAAGCCTGAGTGTTTTGCATGGTTCAGTAGGTTGCTTCAGCCCTGCTAGCTGGAGCAGCCTCCTGTGTATTTGACCTGCCTGTGAGAGCCACCCCTGTGGTCATAAAAGTATTGTAGTGTTTGAGGTCTAAGTTTATGTTTAAGTTTGCCTGTGTGTTTATGTTGTATGTTATATTCTGTTGGGACTTTCCTTTGTATTTGGTGCAGCATACGGTTCTGGATTCCAGTCTTCTTAGGGATCCAGTCAGCAAGGCTGTGGCAGGTTGGTGTAACTTCTTGTTCTCCTGCCATTCCCGTATAGCTGTTTATGAGTTCCCCTTTTCCCAACAGTTTGGCCGTTGAGACTCCTGCTCCTCCGTGCCTAGGAGGAGTAGGTCGTCTTACCCAGCTCCTAGCGCAGGGATCTGCGGAGGGTAAGACAGGGCTCTGAGGTTCCTGCGCATGGGTCCTCCTACCCTTAAGGTCGGCCCATGCAGGTTAGGAGTTAGGGTCAGGGTAGGGACGTTGTAGGAGGTGACCTGCTTCCTATCCTGTTCGCATGGCCGAGTAGCCTTTACAACACCTGGCATCGCACGGCTGAGGGTTTCCCCCATCCTCAGCCGTGACATGCTGTGGCTGGTCAAGTTATTTAGTGTCCGTCAAAGCACATTTTTTGTTCTGGGTTGAAATACAAATCCCAATTTAGCAATTTCCTAATTTAGTGGTTTCTGCTGTATCAGAGTTATTTTAAATCTATCCCTAAAAGGGTATATAAGATTCAAGGTGCACATAGGGTCATTCTGAATAACTTCACACACACGCTACTGTGCATTTCCAAGTCTAATTCTGTCAGTAAACCTATACCTGTCACCCAGCGCCTAAATACTAGGCCTCAAATTTATATCCAGCTAAATCTGTCGTTACTGCTGTACTGCTGTGGCTGGTCAAGTTATTTAGTGTCCGTCAAAGCACATTTTTTGTTCTGGGTTGAAATACAATTCCCAATTTAGCAATTTCCTAATTTAGTGGTTTCTGCTGTATCAGAGCTATTTTAAATCTATCCCTAAAAGGGTATATAAGATTCAAGGTGCACATAGGGTCATTCTGAATAACTTCACACACACGCTACTGTGCATTTCCAAGTCTAATTCTGTCAGTAAACCTATACCTGTCACCCAGCGCCTAAATAATAGGCCTCAAATTTATATCCAGCTAAATCTGTCGTTACTGCTGTGCCTGTATTAGTGTAATACGGAACCTAAATAGATAGCCAGATAGTGTTAGGTGTCTGTAAAAAAAATGCCTGAATTTGAATTCAATACATTGGGCCAAATAATATTTTTCTTATTGTGGTGAACGGTAACAATGAGGAAAACATCTAGTAAGGGACGCGGACGCGGACATGGTCGTGGTGGTATATTTGAAAAGACCGGCACTCTCAACATACAGGACCATATGGATGGTAGCAAATCACAATGTTTAATTGATAATATAAAAAGAATAAAAGGATAAAATATACACTAACACTGGTTTGATATGGTATCTCACAAAGTTAAGCTAATTCTATAGTGTGAACATCACATATCCAATATTCATTGTTAAAAAGAAACCGCTGTAGGAAAAAAGAAATGAACCGCTGTGGGAAAAAAAAGATCGTATGTATTCACATATGAATTCCTGAAAGGAAAAAGAAAAATGAGGATCCTTTTTAGTTCTGTCCTGAATGAGAACAAGCAATGTAAGATAATGTTTGCCAAGATAGAAACAATGTTCCGTTATAGATGGTTATCACTTTTCCGTATAGATGTTACTTAATGGTTTGGCAAACAAATGTCCTTGATGATTACCCACTGTGTGGGCTTACCTTCCCTTCTTGCCGGTCAGATAGATTCCTCGGGGCTCGCTGTGAGCCGGCGTCCCGGCTGTAGCGCTGTCAGCGTCCCACGTGGGTTTGGAGGAAAAGTTTGTCAATCCGGAAATGACGTATCGGCATATGGGTCGGTGTTCAATAGTTTACTCAGACTCGACTTTTCGTTGTAGCGGCTGAGATAAAACTTACAGTGCACTGTAGTTAAAGTTCTTACTTCTCACAGATGGGTCATATTCTGATCTCTGGTTTAGATCTCTTAGTACCAAACGCGTTTCGGGAAACACTGTTCCCTTCTTCAGTGGTGATGACCCTCCTTCATGTTTGATTGGCTTTTATACCTTCCATTGGAAATTGCCAAGAACAGACATGGAATCTGTCCATTTTTTTCTTTATCTATTTTTAGTCATCTACAGCATAATTATTTCATATCTGTTATCATTTCCATCTCTTTGTTCCATAGTTCTTTTCGTATGTTTAATATTTTTTCTTCTTTGTTTAATATTTTTTCTTTTTTTCTTTTTTTCTTTTTTTCGTTTTTTCACCTGCGGTTATGTCGCGTTTTTAATGCGTTTTATTTTTGACATAAGCGTTTTTTTATTCAAAAGTTATAATATACTTTATAGGCTTTCTTTGATTATATGGGTCGTTCGCCTTTTTTCCAATGGAGAGTCGCATGTTTGGCCGTTTATCGGCACTGCGACCCTCCCTTGGGGAAAGGCGCACGTACCCCCCTCTCATCCAAACAGAATGCTTCTTGGGAAAGAAATAAATATCCCAGAAAAAAGTCTGTAGAACTGGATGCAAAGCATAATCTATAGATATACCCGCATTAATTTGCGGATATGTCTTCAGTATATTGCAAACCATTGAATAACACTAAGATATGTCCTTTATATTCTAGGACTAAATGTATGGATAGAAAAAAAAAAAAAAAAAAAAAAATATATATAACGTTGTATGTTGACATTTATCAACAAATATGAAAATGCTAAATGTATTAGATTAGTAAATTACAATTTTATTTATTATCATTTTATTTTATATTTCCAATTGTTGACATAGGAAATATTTTTAAAATATTACCAGATGTAAATATCTGTTCAGTTGCACATATATATACAATAGATCACAATAAATGATATATAAAGCTAACTATAGTTTATGCAATAAAACCCTTTATGGACCTTGTACTATAAAGTATATTATAACTTTTGAATAAAAAAACGCTTATGTCAAAAATAAAACGCATTAAAAACGCGACATAACCGCAGGTGAAAAAACGAAAAAAAGAAAAAAAGAAAAAAAGAAAAAATATTAAACAAAGAAGAAAAAATATTAAACATACGAAAAGAACTATGGAACAAAGAGATGGAAATGATAACAGATATGAAATAATTATGCTGTAGATGACTAAAAATAGATAAAGAAAAAAATGGACAGATTCCATGTCTGTTCTTGGCAATTTCCAATGGAAGGTATAAAAGCCAATCAAACATGAAGGAGGGTCATCACCACTGAAGAAGGGAACAGTGTTTCCCGAAACGCGTTTGGTACTAAGAGATCTAAACCAGAGATCAGAATATGACCCATCTGTGAGAAGTAAGAACTTTAACTACAGTGCACTGTAAGTTTTATCTCAGCCGCTACAACGAAAAGTCGAGTCTGAGTAAACTATTGAACACCGACCCATATGCCGATACGTCATTTCCGGATTGACAAACTTTTCCTCCAAACCCACGTGGGACGCTGACAGCGCTACAGCCGGGACGCCGGCTCACAGCGAGCCCCGAGGAATCTATCTGACCGGCAAGAAGGGAAGGTAAGCCCACACAGTGGGTAATCATCAAGGACATTTGTTTGCCAAACCATTAAGTAACATCTATACGGAAAAGTGATAACCATCTATAACGGAACATTGTTTCTATCTTGGCAAACATTATCTTACATTGCTTGTTCTCATTCAGGACAGAACTAAAAAGGATCCTCATTTTTCTTTTTCCTTTCAGGAATTCATATGTGAATACATACGATCTTTTTTTTCCCACAGCGGTTCATTTCTTTTTTCCTACAGCGGTTTCTTTTTAACAATGAATATTGGATATGTGATGTTCACACTATAGAATTAGCTTAACTTTGTGAGATACCATATCAAACCAGTGTTAGTGTATATTTTATCCTTTTATTCTTTTTATATTATCAATTAAACATTGTGATTTGCTACCATCCATATGGTCCTGTATGTTGAGAGTGCCGGTCTTTTCAAATATACATTTTCTTACATTTGTGAAGGGTGAATCACTTTAGACCAGAGCACCTCATTGTGTCTGTGAGAGGGTGAGCTATTTCCCTTTTCCTCATTCTGTTTTGCACTCTATGGTCGTGGTGGTGTTAGTGGACCCTCTGGTGCTGGGAGAGGACGTGGCCGTTCTGCCACAGCCACACGTCCTAGTGTACCAACTACCTCAGGTCCCAGTAGCCGCCATAATTTACAGCGATATTTGGTGGGGCCCAATGCCGTTCTAAGGATGGTAAGGCCTGAGCACGTACAGGCATTAGTCAATTGGGTGTCCGACAGTGCATCCAGCACGTTCACATTATCTCCCACCCAGTCTTCTGCAGAAAGCGCACAGATGGCGCCTGAAAACCAAGCCCATCAGTCTGTCACATCACCCCCATGCATACCAGGGAAACTGTCTGAGCCGCAAGTTATGCAGCAGTCTCTTATGCTGTTTGAAGACTCCGCTGGCAGGGTTTCCCAAGGGCATCCACCTAGCCCTTCCCCAGCGGTGGAAGACATAGAATGCACTGACGCACAACCACTTATGTTTCCTGATGATGAGGACATGGGAATACCACCTCAGCATGTCTCTGATGATGACGAAACACAGGTGCCAACTGCTGCGTCTTTCTGCAGTGTGCAGACTGAACAGGAGGTCAGGGATCAAGACTGGGTGGAAGACGATGCAGGGGACGATGAGGTCCTAGACCCCACATGAAATGAAGGTCGTGCCACTGACTTTCACAGTTCGGAGGAAGAGGCAGTGGTGAGACCGAGCCAACAGCGTAGCAAAAGAGGGAGCAGTGGGCAAAAGCAGAACACCCGCCGCCAAGAGACTCCGCCTGCTACTGACCACCGCCATCTGGGACCGAGCACCCCAAAGGCAGCTTCAAGGAGTTCCCTGGCATGGCACTTCTTCAAACAATGTGCTGACGACAAGACCCGAGTGGTTTGCACGCTGTGCCATCAGAGCCTGAAGCGAGGCATTAACGTTCTGAACCTTAGCACAACCTGCATGACCAGGCACCTGCATGCAAAGCATGAACTGCAGTGGAGTAAACACCTTAAAAACAAGGAAGTCACTCAGGATCCCCCTGCTACCTCTTCTGCTGCTGCCGCCTCGGCCTCTTCTGCTGCTGCCGCCTCGGCCTCTTCCTCCGCCTCTGGAGGAACGTTGGCACCTGCCGCCCAGCAAGCAGGGGATGTACCACCAACACCACCACCTCCGTCACCAAGCATCTCAACCATGTCACACGGCAGCGTTCAGCTCTCCATCTCACAAACATTTGAGAGAAAGCGTAAATTCCCACCTAGCCACCCTCGATCCCTGGCCCTGAATGCCAGCATTTCTAAACTACTGGCCTATGAAATGCTGTCATTTAGGCTGGTGGACACAGACAGCTTCAAACAGCTTATGTCGCTTGCTGTCCCACAGTATGTTGTTCCTAGCCGGCACTACTTCTCCAAGAGAGCCGTGCCTTCCCTGCACAACCAAGTATCCGATAAAATCAAGTGTGCACTGCGCAACGCCATCTGTGGCAAGGTCCACCTAACCCCAGATACGTGGATCAGTAAGCACGGCCAGGGACGCTATATCTCCCTAACTGCACACTGGGTAAATGTAGTGGCAGCTGGGCCCCAGGCGGAGAGCTGTTTGGCGCACGTCCTTCCGCCGCCAAGGATTGCAGGGCAACATTCTTTGCCTCCTGTTGCCACCTCCTCCTACTCAGCTTCCTCCTCCTCTTCTTCCACCTGCTCATCCAGTCAGCCACACACCTTCACCACCAACTTCAGCACAGCCCGGGGTAAACGTCAGCAGGCCATTCTGAAACCCATATGTTTGGGGGACAGGCCCCACACCGCACAGGAGTTGTGGCGGGGTATAGAACAACAGACCGACGAGTGGTTTCTGCCGGTGAGCCTCAAGCCCGGCCTGGTGGTGTGCGATAATGGGCGAAATCTCGTTGCAGCTCTGGGACTAGCCGGTTTGACGCACATCCCTTGCTTGGCGCATGTGCTGAATTTGGTGGTGCAGAAGTTCATTCACAACTACCCCGACATGTCAGAGCTGCTGCATAAAGTGCGGGTCGTCTGTTCGCACTTCCGGCGTTCACATCCTGCCGCTGCTCGCCTGTCTGCGCTACAGCGTAACTTTGGCCTTCCCGCTCACCGCCTCATATGCGACGTGCCCACCAGGTGGAACTCCACCTTGCACATGCTGGACAGACTGTGCGAGCAGCAGCAGGCCATAGTGGAGTTTCAGCTGCAGCACGCACGGGTCAGTCGCACTACGGAACAGCACCACTTCACCACCAATGACTGGGCCTCCATGCGAGACCTGTGTGCCCTGTTGCGCTGTTTCGAGTACTCCACCAACATGGCCAGTGGCGATGACGCCGTTATCAGCGTTACAATACCACTTCTATGTCTCCTTGAGAAAACACTTAGGGCGATGATGGAAGAGGAGGTGGCCCAGGAGGATGAGGAGGAGGAGGAAGAGGGGTCATTTTTAGCACTTTCAGGCCAGTCTCTTCGAAGTGACTCAGAGGGAGGTTTTTTGCAACAGCAGAGGCCAGGTACAAATGTGGCCAGCCAGGGCCCACTACTGGAGGATGAGGAGGACGAGGGTGAGGAGGAGGTGGAGGAGGATGAGGATGAAGCATGGTCACAGCGGGGTGGCACCCAACGCAGCTCGGGCCCATCACTGGTGCGTGGCTGGGGGGAAAGGCAGGACGATGACGATACGCTTCCCACAGAGGACAGCTTGTCCTTACCCCTGGGCAGCCTGGCACACATGAGCCACTACATGCTGCAGTGCCTGCGCAACGACAGCAGAGTTGCCCACATTTTAACGTGTGCGGACTACTGGGTTGCCACCCTGCTGGATCCACGGTACAAAGACAATGTGCCCACCTTACTTCCTGCACTGGAGCGTGATAGGAAGATGCGCGAGTACAAGCGCACGTTGGTAGACGCGCTACTGAGAGCATTCCCAAATGTCACAGGGGAACAAGTGGAAGCCCAAGGCCAAGGCAGAGGAGGAGCAAGAGGTCGCCAAGGCAGCTGTGTCACGGCCAGCTCCTCTGAGGGCAGGGTTAGCATGGCAGAGATGTGGAAAAGTTTTGTCAACACGCCACAGCTAACTGCACCACCACCTGATACGCAACGTGTTAGCATTAGGCAACATTTCACTAACATGGTGGAACAGTACGTGTGCACACCCCTCCACGTACTGACTGATGGTTCGGCCCCATTCAACTTCTGGGTCTCTAAATTGTCCACGTGGCCAGAGCTAGCCTTTTATGCCTTGGAGGTGCTGGCCTGCCCGGCGGCCAGCGTTTTGTCTGAACGTGTATTCAGCACGGCAGGGGGCGTCATTACAGACAAACGCAGCCGCCTGTCTACAGCCAATGTGGACAAGCTGACGTTCATAAAAATGAACCAGGCATGGATCCCACAGGACCTGTCCATCCCTTGTGCAGATTAGACATTAACTACCTCCCCTTAACCATATATTATTTTACTCCAGGGCACTTCCTCATTCAATCCTATTTTTATTTTCATTTTACCATTATATTGCAAGGCTACCCAAAGTTGAATGAACCTCTCCTCTGTCTGGGTGCCGGGGCCTAAATATATGCCAATGGACTGTTCCAATGTTGGGTGACGTGAAGCCTGATTCTCTGCTATGACATGCAGACTAATTCTCTGCTGACATGAAGCCAGATTCTCTGTTACGGGACCTCTCTCCTCTGCCTGTGTGCTGGGCCTAAATATCTGACAATGGACTGTTGCAGTGGTGGCTGACGTGAAGCCTGATTCTCTGCTATGACATGCAAACTGATTCTCTGCTGACATGAAGCCAGATTCTCTGTTACGGGACCTCTCTCCTCTGCCTGGGTGCTGGGCCTAAATATATGCCAATGGACTGTTGCAGTGGTGGCTGACGTGAAGCCTGATTCTCTACTATGACATGCAGACTGATTCTCTGCTGACATGAAGCCAGATTCTCTGTTACGGGACCTCTCTCCTCTGCCTGGGTGCTGGGCCTAAATATATGACAATGGACTGTTACAGTGGTGGCTGACGTGAAGCCTGATTCTCTTCTATGACATGCAGACTGATTCTCTGCTGACATGAAGCCAGATTGTCTGTTACGGGACCTCTCTCCTCTGCCTGGGTGCTGGGCCTAAATATATGACAATGGACTGTTACAGTGGTGGCTGACGTGAAGCCTGATTCTCTGCTATGACATGCAGACTGATTCTCTGCTGACATGAAGCCAGATTCTCTGTTACGGGACCTCTCTCCTCTGCCTGGGTGCTGGGCCTAAATATATGACAATGGACTGTTACAGTGGTGGCTGACGTGAAGCCTGATTCTCTGCTATGACATGCAGACTAATTCTCTGCTGACATGAAGCCAGATTCTCTGTTACGGGACCTCTCTCCTCTGCCTGGGCCTAAATATATGCCAATGGACTGTTCCAATGTTGGGTGACGTGAAGCCTGATTCTCTGCTATGACATGCAGACTGATTCTCTGCTGACATGAAGCCAGATTCTCTGTTACGGGACCTCTCTCCTCTGCCTGGGCCTAAATATATGCCAATGGACTGTTGCAGTGGTGGCTGACGTAAAGCCTGATTCTCTGCTATGGGACCTCTCTCCAATTGATATTGGTTAATTTTTATTTATTTTATTTTTATTTTTATTCATTTCCCTATCCACATTTGTTTGCAGGGGATTTACCTACATGTTGCTGCCTTTTGCAGCCTTCTAGCTCTTTCCTGGGCTGTTTTACAGCCTTTTTAGTGCCGAAAAGTTCGGGTCCCCATTGACTTCAATGGGGTTCGGGTTCCGAACCCGAACATTTCCGGGAAGTTCGGCCGAACTTCTCGAACCCGAACATCCAGGTGTCCGCTCAACTCTACTCAGAACATGATTTTTGAGCGGAGACGAAAGTTGTGCATGCAGGACTTTCGTCTACGCTCAAAAATCATGTTCTGAGCAGACACCTAACAGACCCCATTATAGTCTATGGTGTCTTTAGGCTCCGTTACGCTCAGTTATCTGCAGAATCCATCCTTTCCATTCTCCTGCTCCTCAACGGAGCCGGAGAACGGAAAGGAGAAACGGTGATGTGAAAGGAGCCTTATTTGGGAACCAGTTCTTGTTTACATTATTAAAGTTTACTACTCTACGAGGTGTGTGGATTATTATTTTTTTGTGTGTGTTGTGGTGGAGGGCGTGATTGCATGCTAGGGTGTGTGAAGGCGGGATCCAGGGGGCCCAAGGAATTCCTTGCCCAGGGTCCAATCAATATTAAAGACGGCCCTTCAGTTGTGTGCATGAGGCCTTAGTGTTTACTGCCTAAATTAAACAGTATTAAAATTACATGATATATAAAAGTAAACAAAAGTGCACAGCATCATAAAATTCTGTTCATATTATACATACATATGCTCTGGATATTACAAGGTGGCATACATAACATTAATCCATGTAGGAGTTGAGGAACAGGGCCACTCACCAATCAGAAGAAAACAGCCTGCAGCAATGGCATATAAAATGCACTGAACTGTGGTGTCTCAGTAAGCCTGCAGAGCATGCCAGAAATGTAGTACAGTCATTGGCTGAGAATGATCACATGGATTACATGTACTCTTGTATCTGCTGTGCATGCTCATTAGGCAGATTGTTGCTCTATCCGCCATCTTAGATAAGGGCAAGTCCATTACCAACTGTCAGCAATTGATTTAGTCACTTAAAAGCTGTATAACCATTAACAAATTGCAAAATCGCCTCACAGGGAGTGGATGCCAGCTAATAAAGTCACAATTCAGAATAAATAGATGATTACAGTAGTGTAATAGTTGGAAATGGCTGTAACGTATCACTCCTAACCAGGGCTGGGACAAGGTCCACCACCATCAGAGGCTGAGCTGCCCTAGTGCGATGTTATTTATTCCTGCAGCTCTAATGCTCTGATGATCACTGATCAGAAGATGACTCAAGCCCCCCCCTCCCCCCGCCATTTAGATATGTATGTTTGTTATTAATCATCATCCACCCCATCTATATGGGGCAGTGTGGTGGAAATTACTATATGGGGCAGTGTGGGGGAAATTACTATATGGAGCAGTGTGGGGGAAATTACTATATGGGGCAGTGTGGGGGAAATTACTATATGGGGCAGTGTGGTGGAAATTACTATATGGGGCAGTGTGGGGGAAATTACTATATGGAGCAGTGTGGGGGAAATTACTATGTGGGGGCAGTGTGAGAGAAATTACTATATGGGGCAGTGTGAGAGAAATTACTATGTGGGGGCAGTGTGAGAGAAATTACTATATGGGGCAGTGTGGGGGAAATTACTATATGGGGCAGTGTAGGGGAAATTACTATATGGGGCAGTGTGAGAGAAATTACTATATGGGGCAATGTGGGGGGAAATGAATAATAAACAATAATAATAATAATGTGGGGGCAGTGTGAGAGAAATTACTATATGGGGGCAATGTGGGGGAAATTACTATATGGGGCAGTGTGGGTGAAATTACTATATGGGGCAGTGTGGGGGAAATTACTATGTGGGGGCAGTGTGAGAGAAATCACTATATGGGGGCAATGTGGGGGAAATTACTATATGGGGCAATGTGGGGGAAATTTATAATTAACAATAATAATAATAATGTGGGGGCAGTGTGAGAGAAATTACTATATGGGGGCAATGTGGGTGAAATTACTATATGGGGCAGTGTGGGTGAAATTACTATATGGGGCAGTGTGGGGGAAATTACTATGTGGGGGCAGTGTGAGAGAAATTACTATATGGGGGCAATGTGGGGGAAATTAATAATAAACAATAATAATAATAATAATGTGGGGGCAGTGTGAGAGAAAGTACTATATGGGGCAGTGTGGTGGAAATTACTATATGGGGCAGTGTGGGGGAAATTACTATATGGGGCAATGTGGGGGAAATTAATAATAAACAATAATAATAATAATGTGGGGGCAGTGTGAGAGAAATTACTATATGGGGCAGTGTGGTGGAAATTACTATATGGGGCAGTGTGGGGGAAATTACTATATGGAGCAGTGTGCTGGAAATTACTATGTGGGGGCAGTGTACGAGAAATTACTATATGGGGGCAATGTGGGGGAAATTACTATATGGGGCAGTGTGGGGGAAATTACTATATGGGGCAGTGTGGTGGAAATTACTATATGGGGCAGTGTGGGGGAAATTACTATATGGGGCAATGTGGGGGAAATTAATAATAAACAATAATAATAATAATGTGGGGGCAGTGTGAGAGAAATTACTATATGGGGCAGTGTGGTGGAAATTACTATATGGGGCAGTGTGGGGGAAATTACTATATGGAGCAGTGTGCTGGAAATTACTATGTGGGGGCAGTGTACGAGAAATTACTATATGGGGGCAATGTGGGGGAAATTACTATGTGGGGGCAGTGTGGTGGAAATTACTATATGGGGCAGTGTGGGGGAAATTACTATATGGAGCAGTGTGCTGGAAATTACTATGTGGGGGCAGTGTAAGAGAAATTACTATATGGGGGCAATGTGGGGGAAATTACTATATGGGGCAGTGTGGGGGGAATTAATAATAAATAATAATAATATGTGGGGGCAGTGTGAGAGAAATTGCTATATGGGGCAATGGTCCGAAAATTACTATATGGAGGCAATGTGGGGGAAATTACCATATGAGGCAATTTGGGAGAAATTACTATATGGGGTAGTGGGGGGAAATTACTATATGGGGGCAGTGTGGGGGAAATTACTATATGGGGTAGTGTGGGGGAAATTACTATATGGGGGCAGTGTGGGGGAAATTACTATATGGGGTAGTGTGGGGGAAATTACTATATGGGGTAGTGTGGGGGAAATTACTATATGGGGTAGTGTGGGAGAAATTACTATATTGGGGCAGTGTAGGGGAAATAACTATATGGGGGCAGTGTGGGGGGAAATTACTATATGAGGACTGTTATGGCTTTAGCAGTTTGTTATTGTTAATTTATGCATAGTTAGTGTGCTTTATAATGCATAATTCTCTGTTCATTGTGTAACTGCACCATCTATTGTCCTTTTACATACACTGCAGCTCGTCACACTAGAAGTTTGACCCACTTCAGCTTCCTTATCTTGTAGCCTATAAATTCTAGTGACATCATCAGTCCTGCACATAGCAGCCATTTTCCTCATTCACAGTGTCCTGATCCATCCTCTACATCTAAGCTTTCGGTAGCATCGCTGGTATGTTTCACATAGCTACATAACAACATGGTTTGCATCGGTATGCATATTGTATTATATGTATTTTCATATGTCAGACTGCATTAGTAAGTGCATTATTTTTCTGTTCCTCAGTTTTACCTGATATATATCCTTGCAATAAAGACAAATTTGGACGTTACTCCATTGTCAAATCATTGCTGAGAAAGGTTTAGCTGTCTGTCAAGCTATGTACCTTCACACATAAGGAGGACAGAACGGTAAAACAGCGACTTCTTACAAGCTGGATACGAGGAGCTGCACATCCTTAAATCCTGGCCGCAGTAAAACAGCAGCTTTTTACAAGCTGGTAACGAGGAGCTGCGATTCCTTAAATCCTGGCCGCAGTAAAAAAGCGGCTTCTTAACCGCCTCCGGACCGCCTAACGCAGATTCGCGGTCCGGAGGCGGCAGCTCTGCGCAGAGTGACGCATATACGCGTCATCTCGCGTGAGCCGAGACTTCCTGTGAACGCGCGCACACAGGCGCACGCGTTCACAGGAATGGAAGGTAAGAGACAGGATCTCCAGCCTGCCAGCGGCGATCGTTCGCTGGCAGGCTGGAGAGGCGATTTTTTTAACCCCTATCAGGTATATTAGACACTGTTTTGATAACAGCGTCTAATATACCTGCTACCTGGTCCTCTGGTGGTCCCTTTTGTTTAGATCGACCACCAGAGGACACAGGTAGCTGTGTAAAGTAGCACCAACCACCACTACACTACACTACACTACACCCCCCCTGTCACTTATTAACCCCTTATGAACCCCTGATCACCCCATATAGACTCCCTGATCACCCCCCTGTCATTGATCACCCCCTGTCATTGATCACCCCCTGTAAGGCTCCATTCAGACGTCCGTATGATTTTTACGGATCCACAGATACATGGATCGTACCCGCAAACACATACGGACGTCTGAATGGAGCCTTACAGGGGGGTGATCAATGACAGGGGGGTGATCACCCATATAGATTCCCTGATCACCCCCCTGTCATTGATCACCCCCCTGTCTTTGATCACCCCCCTGTAAGGCTCCATTCAGACGTCCGTATGTTTTTTACGGATCCACGGATACATGGATCGGATCCGCAAAACACATACGGACGTCTGAATGGAGCCTTACAGGGGGGTGATCAATGACAGGGGAGTGATCACCCATATAGATTCCTTGATCACCCCCCTGTCATTGATCACCCCCCTGTCATTGATCACCCCCCTGTAAGGCTCCATTCAGACGTCCGTATGTTTTTTACGGATCCACGGATACATGGATCGGATCCGCAAAACACATACGGACGTCTGAATGGAGCCCTTACAGGGGGGTGATCAATGACAGGGGGGTGATCACCCATATAGACTCCCTGATCACCCCCCTGTCATTGATCACCCCCCTGTCATTGATCACCCCCCTGTAAGACTCCATTCAGACGTCCGTATGTTTTTTACGGATACATGGATCGGATCCGCAAAACACATACGGACGTCTGAAAGGAGCCTTACAGGGGGGTGATCAATGACAGGGGGGTGATCACCCATATAGACTCCCTGATAACCCCCCTGTCATTGATCATCCCCCTGTCATTGATCACCCCCCTGTAAGGCTACATTCAGACGTCCGTATGTTTTTTACGGATACATGGATCGGATCCGCAAAACACATACGGACGTCTGAATGGAGCCTTACAGGCGGGTGATCAATGACAGGGTGGTGATCACCCCATATAGACTCTCTGATCACCCCCTGTCATTGATCACCCCCTGTAAGGCTCCATTTAGACATTTTTTAGCACAGGTTAGCAGAAATAGATATTTTATTTTATTTTTCTTACAAAGTCTCATATTCCACTAACTTGTGTCAAAAAATAAAATCTCACATGAACTCACCATACACCTCACGGAATCCAAATGCGTAAAATTTTTTAGACATTTATATTCCAGACTTCTTATCACGCTTTAGGGCCCCTAAAATGCCAGGGCAGTATAAATACCCCACATGTGACCCCATTTCGGAAAGAAGACACCCCAAGGTATTCCGTAAGGGGCATATTGAGTCCATGAAAGATTGAAATTTTTGTCCCAAGTTAGCGGAAAGGGAGACTTTGTGAGAAAATACAAAAATAAAAATCAATTTCCGCTAACTTGTGCCCAAAAAATTAAAATTCTTTGAACTCGCCAGGCCCCTCATTGAATACCTTGGGGTGTCTTCTTTCCAAAATGGGGTCACATGTGGGGTATTTATACTGCCCTGGCATTTTAGGGGCCCGAAAGCGTGAGAAGAAGTCTGGGATCCAAATGTCTAAAAATGCCCTCCTAAAAGGAATTTGGGCCGCTTTGCGCATCTAGGCTGCAAAAAAGTGTCACACATGTGGTATCGCCGTACTCAGTAGAAGTTGGGGAATGTGTTTTGGGGTGTCATTTTACATATACCCATGCTGGGTGAGATAAATATCTTGGTCAAATGCCAACTTTGTATAAAAAAATTGGAAAAGTTGTCTTTTGCCAAGATATTTCTCTCACCCAGCATGGGTATATGTAAAATGACACCCCAAAACACATTGCCCTACTTCTCCTGAGTACGGCGATACCACATGTGTGACACTTTTTTGCCGCCTAGGTGGGCAAAGGGGCACACATTCCAAAGAGCACCTTTAGGATTTCACAGGTCATTTTTTACACATTTTGATTTCAAACTACTTACCACACATTAGGGCCCCTAGAATGCCAGGGCAGTATAACTACCCCACAAGTGACCCCATTTTGGAAAGAAGACACCCCAAGGTATTCCGTGAGGGGCATGGCGAGTTCCTAGAATTTTTTATTTTTTGTCACAAGTTAGCGGAAAATGATGATTTTTTATTTTTTTTTCTTACAAAGTCTCATATTCCACTAACTTGTGACAAAAAATAAAAAATTCTAGGAACTCGCCATGCCCCTCACAGAATACCTTGGGGTGTCTTCTTTCCAAAATGGGGTCACTTGTGGGGTAGTTATACTGCCCTGGCAATTTAGGGGCCCTAATGTGTGCGAAGTAGTTTGAAATCAAAATCTGTAAAAAATGGCCGTTGAAATCCTAAAGGTGCTCTTTGGAATGTGGGCCCCTTTGCCCACCTAGGCTGCAAAAAAGTGTCACACATCTGGTATCGCCGTACTCAGGAGAAGTTGGGCGATGTGTTTTGGGGTGTCATTTTACATATACCCATGCTGGGTGAGATAAATATCTTGGTCAAATGCCAACTTTGTATAAAAAAATGGGAAAAGTTGTCTTTTGCCGAAATATTTATCTCACCCAGCATGGGTATATGTAAAAAGACACCCCAAAACACATTGCCCTACTTCTTCTGAGTACGGCGATACCAGATGTGTGACACTTTTTTGCCGCCTAGGTGGGCAAATGGGCCCACATTCCAAAGAGCACCTTTTGGATTTCACAGGCCATTTTTTACAGATTTTGATTTCAAACTACTTCCCACACATTTGGGCCCCTAAAATGCCAGGGCAGTATAACTACCTCACAAGTGACCCCATTTTGGAAAGAAGACACCCCAAGGTATTTCATGATGGACATAGTGAGTTCATGGAAGTTTTTATTTTTTGTCACAAGTTAGTGGAATATGAGACTTTGTAAGGAAAAATTAAATAAATAAAAATTCATAATTTTCCGCTAACTTGTGACAAAAAATAAAAAGTTCTATGAACTCACTATGCCCATCAGTTAATACCTTAGGGTGTCTTCTTTCCGAAATGGGGTCATTTGTGGGGTGTTTGTACTGTCTGGGCATTGTAGAACCTCAGGAAACATGACAGGTGCAAACTAAAAAGACAGGGTGGCATTAGCAGGAGGTGCTCAAACCCACATGCAGTCGTGCATATATACAGGGGAGCAAATCCTGCACTTGTGGCCCGTTGCTAATGGCGATCCCCAGCAAAATGCATACGGTGGAGGATGCCCGCGGCGAACCACAAGTACCACAATAGACATCTCACACAAGGTAACAAGTGCGTATGTCATAATCAATATAACAATATAACAATACAATAACAAATACAGGTGCACTCTGCAGTCTCACTAAACCCTCAAACTGATTTTAAAATTGAGAGATTAGTCAACATGTCCTACGGTGTAGAACATGTCTAAGCCCGGGCACTACGTCAAGGTTTCTCAAGTAGCCCGAGACCTAACGCTCTCCTACCTGAGCCGTATGGGCGATATCAGGAGCCAGTGGGCAAATTACAGGAGCATGAGGCCGACTCACAAACAGCTCACCAGTTACCTCCAGCATGTAACCATGGTTACATGCTGGAGGTAACTGGTGAGCTGTTTGTGAGTCGGCCTCATGCTCCTGTAATTTGCCCACTGGCTCCTGATATCGCCCATACGGCTCAGGTAGGAGAGCGTTAGGTCTCGGGCTACTTGAGAAACCTTGACGTGGTGCCCGGGCTTAGACATGTTCTACACCGTAGGACATGTTGACTAATCTCTCAATTTTAAAATCAGTTTGAGGGTTTAGTGAGACTGCAGAGTGCACCTGTATTTGTTATTGTATTGTTATATTGTTATATTGATTATGACATACGCACTTGTTACCTTGTGTGAGATGTCTATTGTGGTACTTGTGGTTCGCCGCGGGCATCCTCTACCGTATGCATTTTGCTGGGGATCGCCATTAGCAACGGGCCACAAGTGCAGGATTTGCTCCCCTGTATATATGCACGACTGCATGTGGGTTTGAGCACCTCCTGCTAATGCCACCCTGTCTTTTTAGTTTGTATATATAGATTCCTGGAGGTGTATAAACTCCAATTTAAATGTGCCTGTTTTCCATCTACAGGCCACATTTAGGTGCACCTGTGAGGCCTGGGCCATATCAGTCAGTCTTGAGTGGGACTCACAGACTCCTCCCTCCTCCCATTGCAAGCATGGTTACATGCTGGAGGTAACTGGTGAGCTGTTTGTGAGTCGGCCTCATGCTCCTGTAATTTGCCCACTGGCTCCTGATATCGCCCATACGGCTCAGGTAGGAGAGCGTTAGGTCTCGGGCTACTTGAGAAACCTTGACGTGCAGGGCCGGACTGGCCTGCCGGGATAGCGGGAAATTTCCCGGTGGGCCGGCAAGCCTGAGTGCCGCAAGGCCGCGGCCCTGGTGACAAGTGGGGGCGGCCGCGGCCGGCGGCAGGGCAGAGCAGGAGATGAGCGCCTCCATTGCGGAAGCGCTCATCTCCATAGTCATCTGTATTGCCGTCCTCAGGACGGCAATACAGATGCCTGTGCTGCGGCAGAGGAGGGAGAGGTGTGTCCCCTCCTGTTCCTCTGATAGGCTGCCGGCTTAGTGCTGGCAGCCTATCAGAGCTCAGGCCGGTGCAGGCGGCGCGATGACGTCATCGCGACGCGTCGCCTGAGCCGTATAGCGAGGGACACAGACGGAAGAGGCGGCCTGCATCGCATCGCATTGCTGGAGGTAAGTATAAGTGTATTATTATTATTTTTTTTTTATATAGGTACAATACTGGGCTGGCACATGATAAGGGGGGCTACTGGGCTGGCACATAAGGGGGGCTACTGGGCTGGCACATAAGGGGGGACTACTGGGCTGGGCTGGCACATGATAAGGGGGGCTACTGGGCTGGCACATAATAAGGGGGGGACTACTGGGCTGGCACATGATAAGGGGGGACTACTGGGCTGGCACATGATAAGGGGGGCTACTGGCACATGATATGGGGGGCTACTGGCACATGATATGGGGCACTCTGGCTACTGGCACATGATATGGGGGCACTCTGGCTACTGGCACATGATAATGGGGGGGATCTGGCTACTGGCACATGATATGGGGGGGGGCTCTGGCTACTGGCACATGATAAGGGGGGGGGGCTCTGGCTACTGGCACATGATATGGGGGGCTACTGGCACATGATATGGGGGGCTACTGGCACATGATAAGGGGGGCTACTGGCACATGATAAGGGGGCTACTGGCACATGATAAGGGGGGCTACTGGCACATGATAAGGAGGGCTACTGGCACATAGGGGGGCTACTGGCACATAAGGGGGGCTACTGGCACATGATATGGGGGGGCTCTGGCTACTGGCATATGATATGGGGGGCTCTGGCTACTGGCACATGATGGTGGGGGGGCTCTTATTTCTGGCACATGATTGGGGGCACTCTGGCTACTGGCACATGATATGGGGGGCTCTGGCTACTGACACATGATATGGGGGGGCTCTGGCTACTGACATGATATGGGGGGGCTCTGGCTACTGGCACATGATGGTGGGGGGGCTCTTATTACTGGCACATGATTGGGGGCATCTATGGGGGCACATCTTACTGCAGATTATTGGGGGGCACTATAGGGGCATCTACTGAGGCTAAAAAAGAAGATATTTTATATGGGGGCTCTGTATAGGGGCATTTTATACTGGGACACATTATGGTGGGTACTATGGGGAAGGGGGGGCACTATGGGGGTCATCTACGGGGGCACTGAGAAGGGGTATTTTATATTGGCACATTATGGGAACATTAGCTCAACTGGGGGCATTACAAATGTTTTGCATATTATAAGGAGAATTATTACTACTGGGGGGGCATTATGGTGGGCTTTATTACTCCCCCATGGTATGACCCCCTAGTAGCGGCACCAGCCTCTCCCTGCTCTGCTATCCCTCTGCCCCTTCTCCAAATCCTTATTATGAAATCTTTCTCATTAGGTTAAAGCACAACATCAGCTCCGCCGAGCCCCCGGCCAAAGTGTTGAAGTGGCGTCCGAGATCCCCAAGGGCCAAGTCAAGTAACTGTAAGTTTTTATGGGGGTTCTACAAAAGAGCTATCGTGGGGCAAAGTTCATATTCGTGTTTACACACGTGTTTTAAAATAAATGCTTTCTCCTATTATAAACAAGTAAATAATGACGCAATGCTGTGGGGCTGGTGTGCAACTTTTTCCAGGGCTGGTTTTTATCCCCAGTCCGGCCCTGTTGACGTGGTGCCCGGGCTTAGACATGTTCTACACCGTAGGACATGTTGACTAATCTCTCAATTTTAAAATCAGTTTGAGGGTTTAGTGAGACTGCAGAGTGCACCTGTATTTGTTATTGTATTGTTATATTGTTAACATGACAGGTGCTCAGAAAGTCAGAGCTGCTTCAAAAAGCGGAAATTCACATTTTTGTACCATAGTTTGTAAACGCTATAACTTTTACCCAAACCCTTTTTTTTTGCCCAAACATTTTTTTTTTATCAAAGACATGTAGAACAATAAATTTTGCGAAAAATGTATATATGGATGTCTTTTTTTTTTGCAAAATTTTACAACTGAAAGTGAAAAATGTCATTTTGTTGCAAAAAAATCGTTAATTTCGATTAATAACAAAAAATGTAAAAATGTCAGCAGCAATGAAATACCACCAAATGAAAGCTCTATTAGTGAGAAGAAAAGGAGGTAAAATTAATTTGGGTGGTAAGTTGCATGAACGAGCAATAAACGGTGAAAGTAGTGTAGTGCAGAAGTGTAAAAAGTGCCCTGATCATTAGGGGGTTTCAGCTAGGGGGGTTGAAGTGGTTAAAGGCTGAATACGAGAAACTGCGATTCCTTAAATCCTGGCCGCAGTGAGTCAGCAACCTCTAACAGGCTGAACCGCATGATACTGAACCCTACAAAGTGCTACGGTGCTGCAGCATCGCCACCCGCAACAGTTGCAAGTTTGCAAACCTGTTCAGTGTCATCATGTCGACAAGAGAATCCGAACTGTTCGAGACAAGGTCTCGCATCTCAGTTAGCTCCAGAAGCCCAAAGAGATCAGTGAGCAGCTCCACAGTCGCCATTGCCCGCGCAAAAGCTGAAGCCGCCAAAATATGCGTGACATTTGCTGAACAAGAAAGACAATTAAAAATAGAGAAAGCACGCGTGGAAGCAGCTTTGGAAAAGCTAACTGTGGAAAAGGAAGCTGCAGCTGCTGTAGCAGAAGCAGAGGCTTTGGAGGAAGGAGCAAACTCCACAAGCGATAGACTCAGCACCATAATTGGGCCTAAACCTGATCATCACAATAACTCGCAACACACTTCAGATTAAGTCATGCAGCATGCTGAGTCGGATGACAACTTAAATTCGGGTCCAAGAGCAGCATCAAGCTATGCTAAAGAGCCCCAGCAGACTACTGTCACACAATAAGTGACCTCAGCTAACAAGAATCCATGCACTGAACGAGACAACAATTTCATAGAGCATCAGCCCTCAATGCAACTTGCATTCAAACCTACAAATAATCGCAGTATAGTAAAATCCTTTAGGAAAGAACAAGTAGATGGCGGCTATTACAACAACAAACCATCAAACAGAGATCCAGGTATGTCAGATTTTCTAAAATTCTTTGCTCGACGTGAGTTAATAACCAAGGGGCTCTCCAAGTTTGATGACAGACCTGAAAGCTATAGGTCATGGCAATCATCATTCAGAAATACAATCAGAGACCTGGATCTGTCTGCATGTGAAGAAGTTGATCTTCTTGTCAAATGGCTAGGAAATGAGTCGGCAAAGTATGCAAAGCGGATTAGAGCCATTAATATTAACTACCCAAACACAGGGTTAAACATGATATGGTAGAAACTTGAGGAATGTTACGGCTCACCAGAAGTGATAGAGAACGCACTCTTGAAAAAAATTTTGGATTTCCCCAAGATCCAAAACAAAGGTTTCCAGAAGCTAAGAGAACTGAGTGATCTGATGACGCCAAAGCTGAAGGAGACTTACAAGGTCTGGCATTCTGAGGTACTGTGCGCGATGTAAACCCCTATAGTACAAAAACTACCATATAACCTGCAAGAGAAGTGGATTGCTCAAGGCTCCAGGTACAAGCAACAGCACAATGTCCCATTTCCTACCTTCTCATTCTTTGTGGACTTTGTGCACCAGCAAGCAAAGACTAGGACTGATCCCAGCTTTGACTTCTCGATGTTTGACACCACTTACCCCAAATCAGGTAGACCTGTCCCACTTCGTAACATGAAAGCTACACCTGTTGCAGTACACAAAACCAGTGTATCTTTTAAAGACTCCTCAAACAAAACCTACAATACTGCAGAGACTGAGAAGATCTCAACAAAGGACCCATGCAGAGAATGTCCTCTACATAAGATAGAGGTGGTGTAGAAAGGGAAAAAAAAGGGGAGAACCCTTCGCACCCGTTAAAAAGAAAAGGAAAACACGTAATAGGCGCCAAATCCCTTAGTCACTAGACATGATGAGAATTAGAATTTGTTCTTAGTTATATATATGAAATAAGTATAAAATAAAAAAATAAAAAGACCTTCACCTAGGTCTGATAAAAGAGCCAAAGGTTTAAGAGTATCAACACAACCTTGTAATGGTGATGTCGACAGATGATGATTATAAAATAAGAATAATAAAATCAAATGCACTCACTTCACAGGGGGGGGGGGGGGGGGGTGCAGTCACCAGGATCAATTCAAAAACCCCTGGGACTACTTTTCCCCCCTGCCAGGATCACATGCAGAAATGTAAGTAATTGAACACTGCCTACACAAGTGGCTTCTGGTCAATCATTTTAATAGTACGTGGCTCAACGCGTTTCGAGGGTCTAAAGCCCTCTTCTTCAGGAGAAAAGAAAATAATTTAATTACAACAAATAAATAAATAATTACATAAATAAATAAATATAAAAAAACAAAAACATATGTCTATATAGACACATACACACATATGTGTATGTGCATGTATACACACAGACATACAAACATCCATATATCTATGTCAGTGTGAGAGATTACTTTCTCTTTCCCCCCACATTTTCATTCAGCGCACAAAGTGCATCATAGAGGTATATATATAGAACAAAATATACAATACATAAGGCTTCCTGATAATGTCTATGCAAGAGTGAATAAAGTAAATGGAATAGAATAAATAGATGTGAAGAGAATCCGATGGATCATTAATAGAAAATGGATATGCACGTATACAGGGATAAAAACATACAGGGAGTGCAGAATTATTAGGCAAGTTGTATTTTTGAGGATTAATTTTATTATTGAACAACAACCATGTTCTCAATGAACCCAAAAAACTCATTAATATCAAAGCTGAATATTTTTGGAAGTAGTTTTTAGTTTGTTTTTAGTTTTAGCCATTTTAGGGGGATATCTGTGTGTGCAGGTGACTATTACTGTGCATAATTATTAGGCAACTTAACAAAAAACAAATATATACCCATTTCAATTATTTATTTTTACCAGTGAAACCAATATAACATCTCAACATTCACAAATATACATTTCTGACATTCAAAAACAAAACAAAAACAAATCAGTGACCAATATAGCCACCTTTCTTTGCAAGGACACTCAAAAGCCTGCCATCCATGGATTCTGTCAGTGTTTTGATCTGTTCACCATCAACATTGCGTGCAGCAGCAACCACAGCCTCCCAGACACTGTTCAGAGAGGTGTACTGTTTTCCCTCCTTGTAAATCTCACATTTGATGATGGACCACAGGTTCTCAATGGGGTTCAGATCAGGTGAACAAGGAGGCCATGTCATTAGATTTTCTTCTTTTATACCCTTTCTTGCCAGCCACGCTGTGGAGTACTTGGACGCGTGTGATGGAGCATTGTCCTGCATGAAAATCATGTTTTTCTTACCTTGCAGACTTCTTCCTGTACCACTGCTTGAAGAAGGTGTCTTCCAGAAACTGGCAGTAGGACTGGGAGTTGAGCTTGACTCCATCCTCAACCCAAAAAGGCCCCACAAGCTCATCTTTGATGATACCAGCCCAAACCAGTACTCCACCTCCACCTTGCTGGCGTCTGAGTCGGACTGGAGCTCTCTGCCCTTTACCAATCCAGCCACGGGCCCATCCATCTGGCCCATCAAGACTCACTCTCATTTCATTAGTCCATAAAACCTTAGAAAAATCAGTCTTGAGATATTTCTTGGCCCAGTCTTGACGTTTCAGCTTGTGTGTCTTGTTCAGTGGTGGTCGTCTTTCAGCCTTTCTTACCTTGGCCATGTCTCTGAGTATTGCACACCTTGTGCTTTTGGGCACTCCAGTGATGTTGCAGCTCTGAAATATGGCCAAACTGGTGGCAAGTGGCATCTTGGCAGCTGCACGCTTGACTTTTCTCAGTTCATGGGCAGTTATTTTGCGCCTTGGTTTTTCCACACGGTTCTTGCGACCCTGTTGACTATTTTGAATGAAACGCTTGATTGTTCGATGATCACGCTTCAGAAGCTTTGCAATTTTAAGAGTGCTGCATCCCTCTGCAAGATATCTCACTATTTTTGACTTTTCTGAGCCTGTCAAGTCCTTCTTTTGACCCATTTTGCCAAAGGAAAGGAAGTTGCCTAATAATTATGCACACCTGATATAGGGTGTTGATGTCATTAGACAACACCCCTTCTCATTACAGAGATGCACATCACCTAATATGCTTAATTGGTAGTAGGCTTTCGAGCCTATACAGCTTGGAGTAAGACAACATGCAGAAAGAGGATGATGTGGTCAAAATACTCATTTGCCTAATAATTCTGCACGTAGTGTATATTGTGCACCCAAAAACTTTTTTGCGAAAATACATATAGAGGAAATGCATATATATATATATATATATATATATATATATAGAGAAAGAAAGGAATTCTAAATGAATATTGGATTTATATATCCCAAAATGATTAAATTAATCTGTACCTTCAGGAGTGCTTGAAACAAGTTTTTAGGACCAGTCTGGAGTGTTTAGGATGGGTTGTTTTCATTGGGTATTTATAGGTAGCCTGCTGGTTTGCACATGTGTCTTGGTGAATGTATATGGCTCCTCCCACTTCCTGTTTGTATACATAGAAATGGGTTGTTTTCCTGGGGTATTTAAATTTTTATTTCATCTATAGTTCTTTTGCTGCTGTCTAGGGGGATACTGTGGGAGGGTCCATGGTTCTATTTAATTAAAATTAAATCCACAGGCGTCCTTAGTGGGATATTAAGTATTTCTGATCGCGATGCGTTCCACTGTGGAACGCACCGCCATTTACTTCCGGTTGTCCGTTTTTATGTGGGAAACGTTGGCCGTTTTACATATGTTTGGGTAGATTATATAAGCACCTATCTCCAGGAATAAAGGAGGAGGGGGACAGGGGCTCAGTCTGCCTCAGATAACTTGGGTTACCTCACGTAGTTGCCGGGCCAAAACGTCAAGTAGTCCGATGCGTTCCACTGTGGAACGCACCGCCATCTTCTTCCGGTGACTGGAGGATGTGGCTTCAGGAGGTGATGGGCCGGATATGGTATAGATGCAGATGCGATGCGTTCCACTCTGGAACGCAACCTCCCCAATAACTGGCTGTGTGTGGTGGATATATATATTCACAATGATGTATGATATATACATTCCGCCTTCTGTATTATCACTATACTGAATTATTGAACTTAATGTCTGGGGGGACCTTAAGATATGTTTTTAGTTAATATCTAGGGATGGGTGGCCCCTCAGGAGCTGTAGTGGGTGGGGGAGTGGGTGATTTCTAAGTGGGAGAATAAATCCAAATTGAATAATTGGATAATTGAATAAAAAGATATTAATTGATAGTGGGCATAGTAATAATCAGGACATAACTATTTTGAAGGGGGGTTGGTACCAATAGTACCAATTGGATTGATAATATTCTGTAAAAACATCAATATATATAAATAAATAAATACATAAATAAGAAACATTAATAAAGGTATCTAAGCAGTGTATATACAGAAAAATAGATACGTGTTGAGATTCAAGGTATTGTATTCAGTAATTAGTATATTCAAGTGATTCGTTCAAACCGAATGGCGTTAGGGTGTTGAGGCGAAAGATCCAGTACATCTTCTTACGGCATAGAGATTGATAGGATTTCGTGTCTTTCTCTAGTAGTGTGACTGTTAGACCTGATGGATCTCCCTCATGAAACATCGCAAAGTGCCTAGATACACTATGGGTTGTTACCTTCCTCATAATGTTCGACCGATGTTCATTCATCCTCTCACGTGCAGATTGAATGGTACGTCCCACATAGAGGAGGTTACAAGGACAACGTAAGAGGTAGATGACATCAGTTGTCCCACAATCTAACCTATGTTTAATATTAAAGACTTCATTACTGGGGGGGATGGTTACTTCTTTTTTATCGTTTGTTAACATATTACAGCATTTACATCTCATATTGTTACACTTAAAATTTCCGGATGGTTTCTTTGAAGGTTTCTTAGTCATTTTTATACAGTGGGAGAGGTTCCTCTCTATTTTCGGACAGGAGGGAGCTAACAGATTCTTTAGGGTTTTGGCCCTTCTGAATATCAAAACAGGTGTTGGAGGAATCAGTTTTCCAAGTATAGGGTCCTTTAATAAGATTGGCCAATTTTTTACTAGGATTTGCCTGATAAGTTAGTGTTGGGAACTGTAACAAGTGATCAGACTTGAACCCCGAAACTTATCATTATTTTTTGTTTCCAATATAGAGGATTTTGGTTTAGGTTTCAGACTTTCTTTTTGTGAGATTTGGTATACTCTCTTGCTGGAGTCCATTAAAAGTTGAGCCACGTACTATTAAAATGATTGACCAGAAGCCACTTGTGTAGGCAGTGTTCAATTACTTACATTTCTGCATGTGATCCTGGCCGGGGGGAAAAGTAGTCCCAGGGGTTTTTGAATTGATCCTGGTGACTGCCCCCCCCCCCGTGAAGTGAGTGCATTTGATTTTATTATTCTTATTTTATAATCATCATCTGTCGACATCACCATTACAAGGTTGTGTTGATACTCTTAAACCTTTGGCTCTTTTATCAGACCTAGGTGAAGGTCTTTTTATTTTATACTTATTTCATATATATAACTAAGAACAAATTCTAATTCTCATCACATCTAGTGACTAAGGGATTTGGCGCCTATTACGTGTTTTCCTTTTCTTTTTAACGGGTGCGAAGGGTTCTCCCCTTTTTTTTCCTTTCTACACCACCTCTATCTCTCCACAGTGGGCAAGGGTACCCTTGACCCACGAAACACTTGTGCGGCCTACCCTATTCTATAGTTGGAAACGAGCATAACTCCTATATACACTACTTGTCAGAAATTTCACCTCCACCCCTTGGCGCCTCTGTTAGCCTCTACTTCATGTACTCTTTTTGTGTTACCTGGTCCGCCTTTAAGACCAGAGAACTCCAACTGTACCTTAATCCTCTCTTTTTTATATTCCTATATTTGCTCTACATAAGATACCACACTCATTGCTGAAATGCAGAGGATTTAGAGAAAAACTTCTCAGGGACCGTAAAACCTTCCTCAAGGAAAACCACATTTGTTACAGGTGTTGTGCATTAACCTTTAATCTTGCAAAAGACTATACAGGGAACATCGGATGCTTGGAATGCAACAGTAAAGAGCACAATGCAGCTTTACACCCTGGGCCAGCTCCATGGACTCTCACACCCTCAGATCAGTCTGCAGAGCACGGCGGCGAGGAGAGGGTCCCATTACCTCCTAAAGTGACACCCCGGTGCACTCAAGTCTGTGAAGAAGGTCTTAGTAACAAATCCTGCTCCAAGATTTGTTTTTTTACAGTTTATCCCCTTGGTCAAAAAGAGAAAGTGGTATGGTTGTATGCCATCCTTGATGATCAAAGTAATAGATCTCTTGCTAACTCGGCTTTCTTTGATATCTTCAATATTAAAGGACACTGCTTTTCGTATTCACTTAAAACTTGCACAGGTGTGAGTGAAGAAAAAGGCAGAAGAGCTACTGGCTTCCAAATCGAATCCATAAATGGTGAAGCATCCCTTCCTCTACCTACCTTGATCGAATGCAATCAGATGCCAAACAACAGAGAAGAAATTCCTATACCTGAGACAGCATTACATCATGGACATCTGAAATCCAGAGCGCATCTCATACCTGCACTTGACCCAGAGGCCCAAATAGTACTTCTACTCGAAAGATATATCATAAGAGTCAGGGCCGTCTCCAGGTTCATGTGGGCCCTTGGGCGATAAATCCCAGTGGGCCCCCATGAGGCATTTTTTTACATTGACATGTCTCCCTGTGGCTCCCACACGGTATAATGACCCCCAGTGGCCCCTATACAGTATAATGACTACTAGTGGCCCTTCACACAGTATAATGACTACTAGTGGCCCTTCACACAGTATAATGAACCCCCAATTTCCCCCCCCCACTGTATAATGACCACCTGTGGCCCTGCATTCAGAATAATAACCCCCAGTCGCCCCCATTCAGAATAATGACCCCCCAGTAGCCCCCACACTGGGGGAATACTGTATGGAGGGGGCTCTGGGGGTCATTATACTGAATGGAGGGTCATTGGTGATTATTATACTAAATGGGGGACACTGGGGGTCATTATACTATGTAAAGGGCCCTCACAGTATAATGACCCCACAGTGACCCTCCATTCAGAATAATGACCCCCAGTCGCCCCCACACTGGGGGTTATACTGTATGGAGGGGGCTCTGGGGGTCATTATACTGAATGGAGGGTCATTGGTGATTATTATACTAAATGGGGGACACTGGGGGTCATTATACTATGTAAAGGGCCCTCACAGTATAATGACCCCACAGTGACCCTCCAATTTCCCCCCCCCCCACTGTATAATGACCACCTGTGGCCCTGCATTCAGAATAATAACCCCCAGTCGCCCCCATTCAGAATAATGACCCCCAGTCGCCCCCACACTGGGGGTTATACTGTATGGAGGGGGCACGAGGGGTTATTATATTTAATGGGGGCTCTGGTGGTCAATATGCTAAATAGAGGGTCAATGGGGATCATTATACTAAATGGGGGGCACTGGGAGTCATTATACTGTGTAAGGGGCCCTCACAGTGTGATGAATGACCCCCCAGTGGCCCCCTCACATACCTATCATTGCAGGGGAGCTGGCGGTCCTGTCCATCACTAACCGCAGCTCCCTGCGCTCCTTCTCTCCGGCGGCCCGCTGCAGCAGTGAGCCAGGCCTGGAGGAGAGAAGGAGATGTGCAGTGATGTAGCTAGAACTGACTGGGCCCCACAGCAAATTTTAGTACGCCCCCCTCCCCCCTAATGTGTGTTCACATCACGTTTTTCCTATCGGTTTGATGTATACAAATGTGCAGCACTCCACGTTTTTGTATCCTGCAGAGTCAAGTAAAAAATGCATACGTTAACGTATATGTTTTTTTACAATGGAACTGTATGGTGAATGGACGCCACTGTACGGCATCAGTCTGAGGCATCTGTTAACGCATACATTTTTGGTATACATTAAATGGATGGCACAAATGGGATGTGAACCCAGCCCCAGTGTCAGAATAAGCCCCAGTACACAGCGGAGCAGCGTGGTAGAGAGGGGAGGCCGCCATGTACTGACAGAGCGCTAACTGGTCCTGGTGGTCAGGGATGAAGACTGTCTTTACCAAGGATCATTTTCTACAGGGAAATACAGGGCACAGTATAATACACTAGAATCTATATACTATAAAGATATTAGCCCTACCCCCAAATAATAATGCAATTAGGGGGTCATTTATTATATAGAAATACGTCTATATTAGGCGTTTTTCTGATACAGATGTGGCGCAAAGGTCCTTAGCACCGCAATCTGTATGTTTTCCCGCTCATGCCAGGTCTAAAAAAAGTGGTGTGGGCATGGAAGGGGATACAGTTATGGCCATGCAGTTATTGGATACCACCGCCATATAGTGATAACACCACCATACAGTGACCGGATAAAAGGGTATAAGAGGGCACAGTACACGGAATGACTAGGGGCACTGCACAGGGTGTGGTAAGAGGGCACAATGCAGGGTATAAAGGGGCACAGTACGGGGTGGGAGGCACAGTCACATGACCCTGTGACGTTAGAAGGTCCTTATGGTGAATGCTGTTCAGATGCCACCATAATGAGATGCAGAGGAGTGAGACAGGGGCCCTGGATGGACAGGAGGGGTGGACACAGCAAGTAGGGGGAAGGGGCTCTGAGGGGGATTCATACAAGAAGTAGTGGCAGGAGGTCTGTGCAGGGCAGCAATAGGAGATAGGAGGGTGAAACAGGAGCTCTGGATACATGAGGGAGGGAAGGAGACAGCAGGGGCCCCATGAGGATGAGATAGGACAGGATATGTGGGGGGGGGGGCGCAGGTGTCATGGAGGCAAACTGCTTAATGAAACAGTAACACAACTAAATAGAATGAAGCAGCAGCCGATCGAAGAATCCCCCCCCTTCTGTCCCACAGACAAGAGACAGTCACAGTGCAGACTCACTCACAGACTGTCTACACACTTCTCTGCTCCAGCTCCAGCCCTGCGGTCTCTCTCCTCAGGCAGCATGTGTCCTGTGTAGAGGGGGCGTGTCCTGTGTAGAGGGGGCGTGTTCTGAGTCTCTGCAGCTCAGAAGGCCCCACCAAAGGGGTACTGCGTAAGTGAAGTGACAGCAGTGAGAGCTCCCATCTGTATTGATGGAAGTGCTCATAGCAGCTCAGTGGGCCCCCCCAGGAGCATTGGGCCCCGGCACTTGCAGGTAATTTGGAAGAAGGTCTCAGATTCAAGTAGGGTCCATATTAAAATCGCTTCTTTATTCAGGACATCATACAGACATGACAGACTGCCACACAGTACAACAGATTGGCGTTGACGCGTTTCGGGTACTAAGACCCTTAGTCGTAACGTTGTTGCACAGTGAGATACCCCAATATAAAGGAAAAAGATAGCCATTCCCCCCTACAATCCATGGGAGGCGGCATTGATCCCATTGGTCGTCTCACTGTGCATCACACCCTAGTTGCCACCCATTCATTACCAAGTTAATGCATTGCAGACTGTGCTGGGACTTAACAAAAGTTAACCCTTAAGGACTCTGGTCCAAATTCTGTGAACATTCACTAAAAAAGGGGGGAGGGGAAACAGGTGAAAGTCCAGAAAAAACCGCACAGTGTGAACACACCGACTCGTGTAACATATAAAAACATATATTGTACAAAACCAAAACAGGCCTTCACATTAGTAACAGTATTTTTTAACAGTATTTTTTCTGCTTAGGACATTAGGTGCCACGCTTAGTAATCTTATTATACAGGAGAGAACCACTGATAATGATAATGGCACCAAGAACTACGGGACCAAAATGGACAGACACAAGAAAAGGAAAGGAATGGGGGGAGGGGGGAAGGGGAGACAGTGAGAAAGAATAGACACGCAGGAATGATACACATAAATGCACATATTTATATGTAAATAACATATTTGTTATTGGTATATGTACATCAATTCCTTTTTCAGGTTAAGGCCATATGGAACTCTAGTGTTCAGCCTGAAGATCCAAAACGCCTCCCGTAGGAGGAGTTTCTTGCGGTGGTCACCACCTCTCTTAGGGGCAAAAACCCTCTCTATCGCGAAGGCTTTAAAGCCCCTTACTTGACGATCATGTATTTGTATAAAATGTCTAGCTACATTCGAAATATTAAGTGCATTAGGGTTGCTAATATAATTTAAGTGTTCCAGAAGGCGATTCCTGAATCTTCGGATCGTACTTCCAACATACATTAAGTCGCAATCCTTGCACTGTATAATGTATACCACTCCTGCAGTGTTGCAATTAATATAGCTTTGTATTGGAAAGCTGCAGGAGTGGTCAGATCTGTCAAAGGACTTGGAGGGGGTGGCATAGATGCAAGTCTTGCAGGGATTGCCCCCGCATTTGGAAAAGCCCTTATATCTGAGCCAACTAGACTTCATGCTGGCTCCCATCCTATTGGCCGTGAAGAGGGATGGGGACAGCGAGCAGGACAATGTAGTGGCTTTTCTGGAAACAATTTTGAGACCTGATTTCAGGGCATTATATAATATTTCGTCATCATACAAAATAGGCAGACAGCCCTTAATAATGGAGCTGATTTTATTGAACTCCTTGCTATATGCCAGCGATAACGTTGGTACATTGTCCTGGTCACTGTTCCCATACCTCTCCATCCTCCTGGATGGGGTATCCCGTTTGCCTCCTGCTGCTATTTTGCCAAAAAGCATTTCCCCTCTATTTTTTCTCCGTGCAATGGCTCTGCCCCTCTCTAGCATCCAGTGGGGATAATTTCTGGCTTTTAATCTGACATCTACCTTATTAAATTCCTCATCCAGAAGTGCAGGGAGACTGCAGTTCCTGGCTGCTCGTATGTATTCCCCCACGGGGATCGCCCTGATGGTATGTAGGGGATGATGGCTCCTGGCATTCAGGATGGAATTTCCGGCCACCTCTTTTCTATATGTTCGGGTGTGCACCACTTCACCTGGGCAACCTCGGAGCGTCAGGTCTAAGAAATTAATAGTGGTCTCACCGAAGGCACATGTGAAACGTAGGTTGTAATTATTCGCATTAAGGTACATCTGGAGGTCCGGGACGGCAGATACACCGCCCGCCCAAATCATGAGCAGGTCATCGATGTATCTGCCGTACCAGACCAATCCAACCCCAAAAGGGTTGTCCACATTATATATACATTTTTCTTCCCAGTATGCCATGGTTAAATTCGCCAGCGAGGGCGAAAATTTCGCCCCCATTGACACTCCGCGTGTCTGTAAGTAGTGCACACCGTCGAACATAAAGTAATTATGAATAAGCAAGAAGGCCGTGACCTCACACACGTAATCAATATAGTTGGGGCCACATCCCGTATACCTATGGAGATGGTATTCCATGGCCATCAGGGCGACCCCGTGGGGGATGGAGGGGTACAGAGCCATAACATCCGCCGTGATCCATATGTAGTTGGCTTCCCATTTTAGGCTATACATGGCTCTTAATACGTCTGATGTATCCTTAAGGAAACCCGGCGTGCGCCTGACAAGTGGCTGGAGGATAGTTATCCAGCCAACTGCCCAGGCGCTCCGTCAGGGATCCCATGCCAGACACCTATGGGGCGAAGAGGGGGGGGTGGACACCCTTGTGGATCTTCGGCAGAGCATGCATGATTGGGGTCACGGGCGCATCCACACACAGATACCTATATTCTGGTTCTGTAAAAATACCCATGTCTCTTCCTTTTTGTATTAGAGACAGTATACTCAATCATGTATTCACTGAGTGGGTTACTAGTTAATATTCTGTATGTGGATGCGTCCGTTAGCATGTCCTGCATCTGGCCGCCATATAGATCCTTGTCCATGATGACCACCGCCCCCCCCCTTATCCGCCATCTTGATGACTATTTCACTACATTGCTGTAGTTCCATGAGGGCCTGAAAATGGGAGTGGCCTAAATTATCTGGACATTTGGTGACCTTAGTTTCCTTTTGGATTCTTTCCAACTCCCTTTCCAATGTGCCCTGAAAAATGTCCATACTACTTGTGCGCGACATTACCGGATAAAATTTAGTATTGCAAGTTTGTAATCTCATGACAGGTCTGGCTGACTCCGCGATTCCCTGTTCCTCCTGAAGACCCGCAAGACAGCATAGAGATAGCTGTTCTTTAAACATTAAATCCTTATAGGAATTTTCCTCATAAGTCTCTATCTGTGCTGGCGGGTGTTCAGGAGGGGCAGGGACATCATGGAAGTGCCGAGATACTGTAATGTTGCGCACAAATTTGTTAATATCCAACATTGTAGAGAACATATCAAAATGCGCAGATGGCGCAAAATTGAGACCAAGAGACAACACATATTCCTGATCTTTGCTTAATTTTATACTAGACAGGTTCACAACATTTAAGTAATCAGAGTTAACTTTTGTCTGGTCTGGAGCCGGGTGGATCTTGGATGCGGCAGTCTGGTGTCTCCGTCCGGCTCTCCCTCTGCGTTTTTTGGTGTGTTCACCATTTCCCTCTTATCTCTTTCATTTTTAGATTTTTTATAATATGACGCTATATTAACCCTCTCTGGTGAGGCCAGCGGAACGGGAGCACCAGACTCCGGATCAAAGGTCCCGGCTACATTGGAATAATCTGACACCTCCGTGTCTGAAGAGAAACTAACTCTTGATACTCTTTTATGTGATTTAGACTTCTTGCGGTTTTTTAAAATAGATTTCGGCGTGGAGTATGCCCGGGGATGCCGGGTTATGACGCCGGCCCTGATAAGAGTCCACAAGGTGAGAAAACAAATAAACAGTCGTCACAGTTTTCCATATGCTCAGAAGCTTGACCTGGGGTGGGTCATTATAGGTGACGTTTGCCTAGGAAATGTTCACAAGCCAACCACAGTGAATTGTCTTTACATGAATACCTCAGGGAACAGACATCCATCCCTCTTTCAGCCTTGTCCTAACAGATTCCTTGTAAGAGAGAAACCGGCAAGTGTGCTACTGTATATCCTGACTTTACCGAAATCGAGAATCATTCTTGTGGTGGAGACCAAGAACACTTAGGGTGCATGGTGTTCCAGAGGACAAAGGAAGACCACAAGAGAGGTCACTCTATTGAAGATGAGGCCTTCTTAAACATAATGGAGCAAGGATTCCTCAAGGATAAAACGAACACCTGGGTTGCGCCCCTGCCTTTCAAAACACAGAGACGCCATATTCCCAACAACAGGGATCAGGCCTTTAAATGCTTCTGTTCACTTAAACGCAACTTTCAGAAAAGACCAGAGATGATGGAAAAAAAATTCTTATTCATGAACAAGATATTGGAGAACAGTCATGCAGAAGTAGCTCTACCCCCTAAAGGAAAAGGAAGAATACTGGTACCTACCAATCTTTGGTGTTTACCACCCTAAGAAGCCAGGACAAATCCGAGTAGTATTTGACTCCAGTTCACAATATGAGGGAGTCTCTCTCAATGATATTATTTTGACTGGAACAGACCTCAACAACACACTTCTCGGTGTCCTCATCAGATTCCGTAAAGAATCCATTGCTGTAGTTGCCGACATACAATAAATGTTCTATTGTTTCCTAGTTAAAGAAGAGCACAGGAACTTCTTAAGATTCTTTTGGTTCAAGGACAATGACCCTACCCAAGACATCATAGAATATCGCATGAAGGTGCATGTTTTTGGCAACAGCCCATCTCCTGCAGTCACTATTTATGGACTCAGACTCTCTGCCCAAGAAGGTAAAAAAAACAGGAGGACATTTAGAAGTTTGTTGAAAGAGACTTCTTTGTAGATGATGGCTTAAAGTCGCTTCCCTCACCAGAGGCTGCAATCAGTCTACTCAAAAGGACTCAAAGTATGCTTATGGTAGCATCGCTGGTATATTTCACATAGCTACATAACAACATGGTTTGATGGTTTGCATCGGTATGCATATTGTATTATATGTATTTTCATATGTCAGACTGCATTAGTAAGTGCATTATTTTTCTGTTCCTCAGTTTTACCTGATATATATCCTTGCAATAAAGACGAATTTGCACGTTACTCCATTGTCAATTCATTGCTGGGAAAGGTTTAGCTGTCTGTCAAGCTATGTACCTTCACACATAAGGAGAGCAGAACAAGGACAGTGTGCCGGAAATTACTATGTGGTCTGGCGGACTTTATGTCGGGCGGTAATAATTCAATTAAGAATTATTAATTCTGGTCATAAAAATTATTAACCATGGAAAAAATTGAATGTATAAAATTTGTCATAAATTCTTAAAATCCTGACCTGGTGAATTGTAGACAAATTCATCGATACAATTCACATCTGAGTCCGACTATTTCCTCAGATAATAAGTTCTTTTGACATGAGATGACGTTAATGATAAAAATGTAGTTCTGCATTATACAATAATACACAGGTATTAAAAAAATATGCATATTTATTGGTTACAAGGTTATAAACATAAATAACTAAATAAACACAATGACACATGCAAATAAATATATATAGCATTAATTTAAAGCATTACAAGCTTAACAATACATGTGAGTGGAAATAACTTGTCACATTATAACCAAGCTATTATTTGGTTAGGATATCAAAATAAGTTAATACATTACTTCTGTTCAGAGGAAACCTCATGGTATCAAGATGGGCATGTCTAATCCTAGACATCAATATGGAATGCTAAATACATTCCGCCCCCTTCTAACCAACTACACATCACATGACTTCAAGAATGGGCAAATCCATTCAAGGATATAACTTAGAAGAGATAACTGTATCTTCCAGCCCCATCCTGGACTATTTTCACACAATATAACTTTGGTAAGAATATAAAGACAAATAAAGGGGATCTAGGATCTTTGCTAGATCATATCTTAAATGGAAAGGACTTGAAAAAAGTATTTCCTGTGTGAATCCATCACTTATCTTGGCGAAGAATGTTCTATCAATATATATATATAAACAATCATTTAATGATTTGCTAGATTATGAGTCTCGATTTTTCTGCAGGTAGAATGAAGTCTCACAATATCCTAAGACTACATCTCAATATGAAGATGATCAATTAATTTATTTACTTATTTATTCGCCAATCTAGATGCTATAATTTCACCCACACTATCCAATTAGTCTTAAAAAAAATGAAATATCATTCTTTGTGTCTCTTACCAAGTCCTAGTAGGAATCTGACTTCTGCTCCTAGGAAAGCTGGGTGGTCCATCATAGCACATCTCACCATGGCTTTCATCTTGATAGACCCCTCTTTATTTCTTTACTTTTTTTCTCTCCTCCTTTTCCTTTTTTCTCTCCTCCTTTTCCTTTTTTCTCTCTCTGGAGACCCCTCTGTGCGCGGTTTATAATCACAAGCATATCAGTTATACACACCTTCCTAGTTTGGAACTTTTCAATCATTGTTGGATGGGTGTGACCACTGATGAGAAATGTAACATCATAACATTACCCAGAATGCACTTTTGCTATTGTTGTAATGTCACCTAATCATACCCAGGTGGCACTGCTGTATAAGCTATTTGCATCATATTATGAAGGGTTAACTATGTAAGTCTGATTAAAATGTATTCTATACAAATTACCTTAGAAGCTTTAATTCAAAGCTATAGGGATTAATTCGGACACTTGTAGCAATTAGAGACAGACCTCTAGGTGTCTCTCTGAATGTTTCACACACTGTTGATCTATGGACCATAATGATATGAATGGACCTTGTTTTCTCACAGAGATATCAGTACCTCCTTTGTCATACCAGCATGTGATTAATTGTTACAAAACACACATCTTTACAGACACCCCTTTAGAGACGAATATTCTCTTAGTGAGAAATATATATAATTGGATGCATTTTGTCTTCATAACTTACAACAATATAATATAAAGTTATATATATATATATATATATATATATATATACAGTACAGACCAAAAGTTTGGACACACCTTCTCATTCAAAGAGTTTTCTTTATTTTCATGACTATGAAAATTGTAGATTCACACTGAAAGCATCAAAACTATGAATTAACACATGTGGAATTATATACATAACAAAAAAGTGTGAAACAACTGAAAATATGTCATATTCTAGGTTCTTCAAAGTAGCCACCTTTTGCTTTGATTACTGCTTTGCACACTCTTGTCATTCTCTTGATGAGCTTCAAGAGGTAGTCACCTGAAATGGTCTTCACTTCACAGGTGTGCCCTGTCAGGTTTAATAAGTGGGATTTCTTGCCTTATAAATGGGGTTGGGACCATCAGTTGCGTTGTGGAGAAGTCAAATGGATACACAGCTGATAGTCCTACTGAATAGACTGTTAGAATTTGTATTATGGCAAGAAAAAAGCAGCTAAGTAAAGAAAAACGAGTGGCCATAATTTCTTTAAGAAATGAAGGTCAGTCAGTCCGGAAAATTCCCGAAGTGTCCCGAAGTGCAGTCACAAAAACCATCAAGCGCTACAAAGAAACTGGCTCACATGCGGACCGCCCCAGGAAAGGAAGACCAAGAGTCACCTCTGCTGCGGAGGATAAGTTCTTCCGAGTCACCAGCCTCAGAAATTGCAGGTTAACAGCAGCTCAGATTAGAGACCAGGTCAATGCCACACAGAGTTCTAGCAGCAGACACATCTCTAGAACAACTGTTAAGAGGAGACTGTGTGAATCAGGCATTCATGGTAGAATATCTGCTAGGAAACCACTGCTAAGGACAGGCAACAAGCAGAAGAGACTTGTTTGGGCTAAAGAACACAAGGAATGGACATTAGACCATGTGGAAATCTGTGCTTTGGTCTGATGAGTCCAAATTTGAGATCTTTGGTTCCAACCACCGTGTGCGACGCAGAAAAGCTGAACGGATGGACTCTACATGCCTGGTTCCCACTGTGAATCATGGAGGAGGAGGTGTGATTGTGTGGGGGTGCTTTGCTGGTGACACTGTTGGGGATTTATTCAAAATTGAAGGCATACTGAACCAGCATGGCTACCACAGCATCTTTCAGCGGCATGCTATTCCATCCGGTTTGCGTTTAGTTGGACCATCATTTATTTTTCAACAGGACAATGACCCCATACACACCTCCAGGCTGTGTAAGGGCTATTTGACCATGAAGGAGAGTGATGGGGTGCTGCGCCAGATGACCTGGCCTCCACAGTCACCGGACCTGAACCCAATCGAGATGGTTTGGGGTGAGCTGGACCGCAGAGTGAAGGCAAAAGGGCCAACAAGTGCTAAGCATCTCTGGGAACTCCTTCAAGACTGTTGGAAGACCATTTCAGGTGACTACCTCTTGAAGCTCATCAAGAGAATGCCAAGAGTGTGCAAAGCAGTAATCAAAGCAAAAGGTGGCTACTTTGAAGAACCTAGAATATGACATATTTTCACTTGTTTCACACTTTTTTTATGTATATAATTCCACATGTGTTAATTCATAGTTTTGATGCCTTCAGTGTGAATCTGCAATTTTCATAGTCATGAAAATAAAGAAAACTCTTTGAATGAGAAGGTGTGACCAAACTTTTGGTCTGTACTGTATATATATATATATATATATATATATATATATATCCTACGGATTGTCTTATCCTAAGGACTAACTAAGGCTCATTAATTGAATACATAAATATTATATAGTTGCTTCATTAATAAATACCTAATTGTATAGGTAATTATCACCAGCTGCTTCTTATCTCCTGTCATAAATTTATAAGTAGACAAGGAGGATTCATGAGAAGAATAACACTAAAGAGTAGAAACCTTTATACACAGAAACCTTTGTGCGACTTTACTTTGTCCTACTCAAAACATACAAAATTGTAAATATAGTCGAGCATGGCTCTTAAAAGCAATGAACATCCATCTTGACTATAATAATTGGATATAAATGTATATACCTATGAAAAGGCACAACAGTTGCTATTGGGGAGACACTGTAGGGGCCTTTCTATTCCAGGACATATTAGGGGACATTATTTTTGGGGACACTATTCAGGCATGATTACCTGGATCACTGGATCGCTACAGTGTTTGGGGTTTTTGAGCATTTCCTCCCATTTAGGCCACTTTATTTCAGTGATTTTTTTTCATTATTATCTGGAGCACAATATAGGTTGTTATTCTTACTGGGGCACTCTAGGGGACATTATAATTGCTGTAGACACTATAGGGATCTTTGATATAGTTTATCAAACTGGTGTAAAATAAAACTGGCTTAGTTGTCCATAGCAACCAATCAGATCTCACCTTTCATTTTTGATAGCTCCTTTGGAAAATGAAAGGTGGAATCTGATTGGCTGCTATGCGTAACTTAGCCAGTTTTACTTTACACCAGTTTGATAAATGACCCCATTATGTGTACTGGGGTCACTATTTTTTCAGCAGTATAGTACCTGGGACATTGGGGAGCACAGTGGGCACAGTGTTGGGAGTGGCAGTAGGATGACATTGTTGGGACACCAGGATGGGGAGGTTGATGGAAAAATTTAGATGTCCCTGGATGTAAGAGGTATGTGGTGCTGTATTCTCCTCCAAGTCTTTTTTATTATAATTAAATGTATTTTAAATTTGGCAAATTTGTAACAGCCCACATAACAGTGATAACTTTCTGTGTACAGATAACGTAGTAGATGTTCCTTGCAGTCCTATGTAGCACCCTACATAAGACAATCATTCACTGTGTTATGTGTTACATAGAACTGCAGGTAACATCTATGACATCTATACTCAGAGTTATCAGATGGTGGGGGTCAGACTCCTGGTTCCCCTAGCCAATTAGCTGTTTGATGTCCCACTGAGCACCGCAGCCTCTTTGCTCCTTACCAAGCACAGCACTGTCCATTTGATAGCACTGTGCTTGGTATTGCAGCTCAGCCCCAATCACTCAGATGGGAGAGAGCTGCACCTAGACCATGTGCACGATGAATGTGATGTCATATGGCCTAGGAAGAGATTATGGCATTCACAAAGCTCCGCAGCCTCTTCATACAGAAAATTATTTCAGCTAAAATGGAGGGAGGGGCCCGAGTTGGGTAGACAGCCCCCGAGCCTATCATGCACTTAATCCACCCCAGAGTAATTACGGCCAGATGTGCCCCCTCAGAGTAGTTATGGCCAGATGTGCCCTCTCAGAGTAGTTATGCCAAGATACGTGCCCCCTTCATAGTAGCTATGCCAAGATGTGCCCCTCAGAGTAGCTATGCCAAGATGTGCCCCCTCCACAGTAGATACTGTATGCCAAGATGTTCCCCCTCAGAGTAGTTATTCCCACATGTGCCCCCTTCATAGTAGTTATGACCAGATGTGCCACCTCAGAGTAATTATGGCCAGATGTGCCCCTCAGAGTAGTTATGCCAAGCTGTGCCCCCTCAGAGTAGCTATGCCTAAATATGCTCCCTCAGAGTAATTATGTCCAGGTATGCCCTATTCATAGTAGTTACTCCCAAATGTGCCCCCTTAGAGTACTTATATGAACATGTGCCCCTTTCACAGGAAGTAAAAAAACTAAAACAATCAGTAAATCTCACCTAATTACTCTGATGATCACAGCTCAGTGGCCGGTGCTCCCCAGCAGCAGTATAATGTGGTCACATATCGCACTGGCTGTGTAGGAGGAGCTGAGGCTGATTCCTGGCTCCTCCATCACAGCCAGCAGTACAATGTGTGACCACATTGTACTGCTGCTGGGGAGCGCCAGCAGCTGAGAGGAATCGTGAAGCAGGGAGCGGACGCTCACTGCTTCGCCATTACAATCAGCTGAGAGCAGGATATATAATGTCCAGCAGTATTGATCCCTTTAAAACATAACTTTTACTCTTCAAATTATAAAAAAATACCACCGTAGTGGTTCACCAGTGAGTAAGTGAAAAGACGAACAACAATAATAATAGATACAAAAGATGTGTCTGAGAGCTAATAATCAATCCACTTCTAGAGGGATGAGTGAACACAGGGCAGCTGCGGGGAGCAGTGGGCAAACCTATACTCTCCCTATGCTCACCCTAGCTATAACCTCAGCCCAGGGATGCCCCCTTGTGGTGGAGACTCCCTGTCCTCGTTCCTGGGCTGACTGCCCTGCGTTTACCCCTCTCTCAAAAAATAACAAAGTAAGCTCCCCAAGACGCTGATGGGTGTAATCATGTGTCCCTGGTAATGAATTCCTTACAGGACCACCAAAGTGGATGAAGACCACAATACATGGGTGAATTGGATATATGTCACCTTTAAACCTATGGAGCCAAACCCTGGGGCATCAAACTGGTGCGTACCCAGGCTGGTTCCACAAAAAAGCCCCCAATACATGGGTGAATTGGATATATGTCACCTTTAAACCTATGGAGCCAAACCCTGGGGCATCAAACTGGTGCGTACCCAGGCTGGTTCCACAAAAAAGCCCCTACGCGTTTCCCCTATCACTAGGTTCATCAGGGGGCATATATGGTCAGAGATACAACCATCATATAAAGGATAAATTAAAGATACTTAAGATAAGGTTGAGGCAACAGGACCAGAGACGCAGATGATGTTAAGTATAGGACCCAGGGACCCAATTGATATGTCCCACTTAGTGTCCTGTGCAGTCAGGATGATACAGAGCCCACAAGATACGGGCCACTACTTCACCCGGGAAGATTTAAGCTGCGTCCTGGTAGCGTCCTGTGCCTCCTCTCCTGAGAGCAGGATATACCTTGGCCGTTCCATGAGCAAGGGACAGCCACTAAAAGACAGTTGGGAGGTATGTGTATATTGTTGTGGTCAAAGCATGTCAGCATTGGATCAGATGTCACTAGCCTCTTTGCTTCTTTAAAGGCCAATTCCCAAATTTCAGTCCATTTCCAGGGCCTTCCTTTTTGTAGCAAAGCATTTAATGGATGCAACATACAGGCTAGTTTGGTAGGAACTGATTGTAGTAGTTTATGCATCCCCAAAAAGACCGTAGCTGTGACATATTCTATGGCTTTGGTGCCTTTACCTTAGCTTGAACC
This sequence comes from Bufo gargarizans, assembly GCF_014858855.1. NCBI lineage: Eukaryota > Metazoa > Chordata > Amphibia > Anura > Bufonidae > Bufo > Bufo gargarizans. The sequence goes on along the minus strand of NC_058080.1, from coordinate 504,686,584 downwards.
TTCTCAGGGCACTTGTGTAAGCTTTGTGCATTAATAGTGTGCCCACAGTAAGTAATAATTGATTTTAAAAAATTCACACTTTTCTTGATGAGCCCTGAGTCAATACAGTTTTGAGATTTTGCAGATGCATCTCATAAACTTTATTAGTGAAAATTAAGTCATCCAAAAAGCATTGGGTCCTTGGACATCCTTGTAACACCTGATTCATGGCCCTTTGCCAGATTGCAGGAGTAGAGGCGACCCCAAACACCATTCTATTATAACTAGAGATGAGCGAATTAAAAAAAAAATTGATTCGGACAGTTTGACGAATTTCCCAGAAATTATTAGATCCAAATTTATTTGTGAATTAAAACGCTATTTCCTGGCTGTGAGAGCCTGTATATTGGTGTAGAACACTGTGCATTGAAGAAACATGCATAGGGAGTCTGCTGTGGCAGTAAAACAGTACTGTGAGTCAGTATGACACGCACATGACAGGCGTCACTCTTAGAATCATTTCACACTTTACTTATTTGTTTATTTGCGGGGCCAAAACTGACTAAATTAGTCAATGTTAGCATCAGGTATAAAGAACCATGCAGTGGCCCAAGATTCTACTATAGATTAAAAAGGGTGCGCTCCTTTTACACCGTCGTCAGCTGATTCCTCATAGATTTCTACAGAACCTGTTTTGTTACACACTGATACAAGTAGTGTTCCCCTGACAGAGTGGAGAGGGTGTCAGGAGTAATTTTGTGTTGACGTCACTGTTTATTTTGCCCTTCTTCTGATACATCATAAGAACAACCCCAAAAAAACTGATCCTCCTTCACATGGTCAGCCTTTGGTCAGAAATCCATCAGTATTGCTAAGGCCAAAAAAAAGAGTGAATCCAAAACAGAGATGAAATCTGATTGGACCCTGTTTTGTACCCACTCCGGCTTTTGGCTTCCAAATCATGAGCAAATCCTGATGTAAATAAGGACCGTATGATACAGGCCTTACGGCTGCACCAAAGACAGGATCCCTAGTGTTTCTCATTTTTCCATCCTTCTGACAGAACAGAAGAAGAGTAAAATAAGGGACAATAGTGGCCCCGTCATAGAGTGGTGAGGGTGGCAACAGCATGAAGAGTAAACACAGAGTAGGGAGATGTGAGACAAAAGCAGTGGCAGTAACAGCACAAGATGGTGGGTGGCAGTAGGAGCACATGGCAGCAGGTGTGTGGCATCAGGCGAGTGGAAGCATCCGAATAGTGGCTGAAGCAGATGGCCAGAAGAAACGGGTCTCTTTTGGAAAAATTTGGGTGTGGCACCCTGAATGATCTAGTCTGATGCATCCTGGCTGATTTACACCTGATTCACCTTCACAAAAGGTCAGTCTCCACATATTTGGTGGAAAGGCAAGTTCTCTTTGGGGTAACTATGCCCCCCGCCGCACTAAACACCTACTCTGATTCCACAATACTGACCGTGCAGGAAAGCTTGTCTAGGGCGAACCCACTACTGGCTAGTCCAGAGGATCTTCCATGTGGGATGGCAGGGTACAGTCCAAGTATGGCACCACCTGCTGGTTCAGGTTCTGCTCTATGTTTTGCTGCTGCTGGTGGGTGGTTTCTTCACTAGGCGGGTAAAGAAAAGTGCTCATCAGAGACTCTAGACTTAAGTTGCTGCTGATTGAGCTGGTACTGCTCCTACCCCCCCCACCCCCCTCCAGCAGCCATGGTAGTGGAATGTGAGCACAGAGGGCTACCCCCAGTCAGACCTTTATGAGGATGGGCGCCATGCACATAGGCAGCGGCCAACTGACTACATAGGATGTCTCGATAGTTGTTCAGTTTATCCTCCCTCTCAGAGGGTGTAAAAAAGGCCTCCATTTTGCACTAGTAGAGACGGTCTAACATGGTGGAGTAGTAATCCCTCTGCCGAATTATGACTATTCGGCTGTCACTACGCAGGCAACTGAGCATGTATTGGGGCATTTGTGCAAGAGACTCAGAGGGTCTCCCTACCTCCATCTCCACTGCGCGCTGCCATGGTTTGTCAAGGTCATCTGTCTGGTCTTCCTCATTACCCGCTAGCTCCTCCTGCCCCTCCTCTCCTGTCACTTGTGCAGAAAAACCACCCATTTCTGTATACATTGCTTGTGCGTGAATGTCCTCCTCCTTCAGTTCAGCCCCCCCCAGGGCTTAGGTGGCCATAAGATGTAGGCACCATGTCTCCTGTCCCCTGGTGAGTCAGATTTAGAAGCATCTGTTCTAGGACATAAAGCAGTGGAATGACATTGTTCATCCCGTAGTCCTGGCGACTGATAAATAAAGTGGCCTCCTCAAAGGGCCTGAGCAAACGGCAGGTGTCACACATGAGCTGCCACTGGCTAACGTCAGTCTTTATCTGCTCATATAGTTGTTACAACATGTGGAGGGTAGAGTTACAACAGGTGGAAACGATGCATATCAGCTGATGTTGGGGAATGCCATTCTGCCTTTGCAGCTCAAGAAGGGTGTGCTTTGCAGTGTAAGAATGGCTGAAGTGCATGCACAGTTTTCTGGCCATTTTGAGGATGTCTTGCAGTTGGGTGGAAGACTTCAGGAACCGCATAACAACCAAATTTAAAGACATGCACCATGCAAGCCGCATTGCTCAGGCCTCCTTGACGCAGCACAGACACAATGTTCTTCCTGTTGTCGGTAACAATGGTTCTGATTTTCAGTTGACGAAGAGACAGCCAGGATTCAATTTCTTGATGGAGGAAGCGGAGCAGTCTCTCCCCTGTGTAACTCCGTTCTCTCAGGCAAGCCAGGTGCAGAACAGTGCCGTGGTCTGCGTAGGTGATATGCTGGAGGAGCAGTCCAAATTGTGCCTGCAATGGAGGCTGAGGACAAGGTGGAGGATGAGGATGCGGAGGAGGACATTGGTGCAGGACTCACAGCTTAAGAACGCGGAGCAGACAGTGCCATCACCTGGCCAAGTTGCTGGTGTGTCTGGGCAGGAACCACATTTACCCAGTGGGCTGTAAAGGACATATTTTGTCCTTTACCGTAATTACATCTCCACACGTCTGCACTGACATGAACTTTAGCAGACACCAACAGGCTCAAGGACTGGCCCACCTTCTGTTCAACTTATGTGTGCAGGGATGGCACAGCCTTTTTGGAGAAGTAATTTTCGCATGGGAAGGGAGAGACTGAAGTACCAGCAACTAGGTCAGGAGCATATTCTGCTTCTGAGCCAAGTGCACGCATACTGCATACTGTTGTCTTTTTGGAATCTCCTCTGTGATAGAATGCTGACGAAATGAGTAACAAGAAGTAGGAGGAGCAGGAGCATCAGGACCAGTAGATGATGGGAAGGAAACACAACTCTCTTCTGCTGAGGTAGTGGAGCCTTGACTGCAGGAAAAGGGGCGTGGGTCACTTGGTGATGCAGCGGTTGCTGCGTCAGGTTGCACCACTACATTAGCACCACAGTTTTTCAAGACCAGTTTATAGTGACGCTGTATGTGTTGATGCAGGGCCGTGGTGCCAGCATTGGCACCCTGGCCCTCGCTTCACCTTCTGCCCACAGATTCTGCAAATGGCCATGCTGACGTCCTCCGGTAGTTTGATGAAATATTGCCACACTGTCGAGTATGGCATTTCCCCCCCCACCACTCTGTGCTGACTGCCTGCTACTGCTGCCACCGTGAACCTCTGCACCCCTACTTTTTTCCGGACAGGTAGGCTCCTGCATAGTGAACAGTCTACCCTGGGCACGTTTGGCTCTCGACTTCTCACTGCTGCCACCCCGCTGACTCACGGCCACGCTACCACTCTGCTGGGTAAGCCACTTCCTCATGTGCAAGCTGCCACTCTCTCCTGATGACGTCCACTACTGTCTTCACATCACTGATGTCACCCTCTCCAGTCTCAGGGCCACATGCCTGACTGCTTGCAACACCAGCTCCAATCGTCACTACTTGCCCACCTAATGGAGGGAGCAGCGGATCTCTCCTCCAAATTTTAGCTGGGCAGTAGCTGCTGACTGTCCTCTAGAGTCTCGTTCTCACTGAAAAGTGGAGCTGAGCCGATAGCATGCAACACTTAAGTTACAGAAAATGACAGAGGCAGGTTGAGGAAAGGTGGAGGCACAGAGCTTGTTCACAGGCCATGCCAACTAAGCGTCGTGTTAGAGGAACCCACGACTCCTGGCTGGGGGTGTTTGATGTCACTTATGACGAAGTAGTAGATCGAGTCAACCATTCAAGGACAGCTGGGTTGTTGGTTTAAAACATGACCGCTAGATGACACTGGCAACTCTGTCGCTGTGACTGCTGCTACCACCCTCCCTTCTTCTGCTGCTACTTCTGCCAGCTCCAGAAACATTTTGGCCACTGCCTGTTCCCTTAGAAGGGTCTGTCACCTGTCTGTCGAACATACTGTAAATTAAAAGAAACTTCAAGGGTAAAAGAGCAATAGTATCAGGCTGAAATTTCACCCCAGAATCAAGGAGGAATGGATGTACTTATATATCAACTAAATACACCCCAAAACTGTTTGTATCAGAATGCAATTTTACCCCAGAATCAAGAACGAATGGATATACTTACATATCAACTAAATACACCCCAACACTGTTTTTATCAGAGTGCAATTTCACCCCAGAATCAAGGAGAAATGTATGTACTTTGATATCAACTAACTACACCCCAAAACTGTTTGTATCAGACTGCAATTTCACACCAGAATCAACAAGGAATGGAAGTACGTATATAGAAAATAAAAACACCCAAAACTGTTTGTAACAGAATGCAATATCACCCCAGAATCAAGAGGGAATGGATGTACTTTTATATCAACTAAATATACCCCAAAACTGGTTGTATCAGACTGCAATTTCACCCTAGAATCAAGGAGGAATAGATGTACTTATATATCAACTAAATACAACCCAAAACTGTTTGTATCAGATTGCAATTTTACTACAGAATGAAGGAGGAATGGATGTACTTTTATAAAAACTAAATACACCCGAAAACTGTTTGTATCAGACTGCAATTTCACTACAGAATCAAGGAGGAATGGATGTGCATATATATCAACTAAATACACCCCAAAACTGGTAGTATCAGATTGCAATTTCACACCAGAATCAAGAAGGAATGGTTATATATCTATCTATCTATATATATATATATATATATATATATATATACAGTACAGACCAAAAGTTTGGACCACCTTCTCATTCAAAGAGTTTTCTTTATTTTCATGACTATGAAAATTGTAGATTCACACTGAAGGCATCAAAACTATGAATTAACACATGTGGAATTATATACATAACAAAAAAGTGTGAAACAACTGAAAATATGTCATATTCTAGGTTCTTCAAAGTAGCCACCTTTTGCTTTGATTACTGCTTTGCACACTCTTGGCATTCTCTTGATGAGCTTCAAGAGGTAGTCACCTGAAATGGTCTTCCAACAGTCTTGAAGGAGTTCCCAGAGATGCTTAGCACTTGTTGGCCCTTTTGCCTTCACTCTGCGGTCCAGCTCACCCCAAACCATCTCGATTGGGTTCAGGTCCGGTGACTGTGGAGGCCAGGTCATCTGGCGCAGCACCCCATCACTCTCCTTCATGGTCAAATAGCCCTTACACAGCCTGGAGGTGTGTTTGGGGTCATTGTCCTGTTGAAAAATAAATGATGGTCCAACTAAACGCAAACCGGATGGAATAGCATGTCGCTGCAAGATGCTGTGGTAGCCATGCTGGTTCAGTATGCCTTCAATTTTGAATAAATCCCCAACAGTGTCACCAGCAAAGCACCTCCACACCATCACACCTCCTCCTCCATGCTTCACGGTGGGAACCAGGCATGTACAGTCCATCCGTTCACCTTTTCTGCGTCGCAAAAAGACACGATGGTTGGAACCAAAGATCTCAAATTTGGACTCATCAGACCAAAGCACAGATTTCCACTGGTCTAATGTCCATTCCTTGTGTTCTTTAGCCCAAACAAGTCTCTTCTGCTTGTTGCCTGTCCTTAACGGTGGTTTCCTAGCATATATTTTACCATGAAGGCCTGATTCACACAGTCTCCTCTTAACAGTTGTTCTAGAGATGTGTCTGCTGCTAGAACTCTGTGTGGCATTGACCTGGTCTCTAATCTGAGCTGCTGTTAATCTGCGATTTCTGAGTCGGGTGACTCGGATGAACTTATCCTCCGCAGCAGAGGTGACTCTTGGTCTTCCTTTCCTGGGACGGTCCGCATGTGAGCCAGTTTCTTTGTAGCGCTTGATGGTTTTTGTCACTGCACTTGGGGACACTTTCAAAGTTTTCCCAATTTTTCGGACTGACTGACCTTCATTTCTTAAAGTAATGATGGCCACTCGTTTTTCTTTACTTAGCTGCTTTTTTCTTGCCATAATACAAATTCTAACAGTCTATTCAGTAGGACTATCAGCTGTGTATCCATAACGCAACTGATGGTCCCAACGCTATTTATAAGGCAAGAAATCCCACTTATTAAACCTGACAGGGCACACCTGTGAAGTGAAAACCATTTCAGGTGACTACCTCTTGAAGCTCATCAAGAGAATGCCAAGAGTGTGCAAAGCAGTAATCAAAGCAAAAGGTGGCTACTTTGAAGAACCTAGAATATGACATATTTTCAGTTGTTTCACACTTTTTTGTTATGTATATAATTCCACATGTGTTAATTCATAGTTTTGATGCCTTCAGTGTGACTCTACAATTTTCATAGTCATGAAAATAAAGAAAACTCTTTGAATGAGAAGGTGTGTCCAAACTTTTGGTCTGTACTGTATATCAACTAAATACACGCCAAAACTGTTTCACCCCAATAACAGAAGCAAGAATTGCTAGAATTACTGATGTATCAACGAATGCAGACAAACTAAAATCTGTAGTAATAGATCACTTTTAGTAACCCCAATTAGTGAATAAAGACTTTCCTAAAAACTGTACCTAGTGCCTGTCATATCTCTCCCTGTACTAAGTTCCCTGTAAAATGGCAGAGACCGAGCAGGCTGAGACTTTTTATAGGGCTGGCTAGCTGCTGATTGGCTGGCTGGCTGCATGCATTTTCCTGCTCCTCTTCCTCCTACTTTTCATTTCAAGTTACTGCTACTACAGTCCCTCCCTTTCCATGTGATGGACTCAGCACCTTTCAGAGAACTGATGGCTTGTGCCAAGCCAAGGTGGAGAGTCCCAAGCTGTCATTACTTCTCCAAAAAGGCTGTACCTGCACTGGAACCTATCACCTACACTTTATCACTATCTATCCTACACTGGCTATCTCCCACTAACTATCTGTATTATATATATGAGCTAACTAACTATCTAATGGAATTGGATAAGGAATAGGATCCAGATGAAAGCACAGAGCACAGCAATGTCACTGCTCTCTCTCTCTCAGAGCTGCAAAAAAACAGCAGAAAATGGCTGCTGGGGAGGTTCTTATATAGTAAAGGGGTAGGCAACTTTCCTATTGGTTGCTAGGGATGTTGCTAAGCTCTGACAAAGATATTGCAGCCTTCTCATTGGCCCACAAGCAAGAAGGGAGGTTACTAATGAAAAAAAAATATCTTGAATATTCGCGATTACGAATATAGAGCATTATATTCTACATCTTCGCGAATTCTCGAAGTGCCAATATTCCCAATAAAAATTAGCGATTAGAATATTCGCGATCAACACTATTAAAAAGTGATGAGGGGGGAGTTGCAGAGTGAGATGAGGAGAAAGCAAAGCTATTAAATATTTTTTTCTCCAGTGTATTCACTGAAGAAAATAAACTGTCATATGAAATGCAGAATGTAAAAGTAAATTCCCCATTGAAAGTGTCCTGTCTGACCCGGGAAGAAGTACAGCGGGATCTTAAAAAGATTAAAATAGACAAATTGCCAGGACCGGATGGCATACACCCCCGTATCCTAAGTAATGTCATAGCCAGACCCTTATTTCTGATATTTAAGGAATTTATACTGACAGGGAGTGTTCCACAGGATTGGCGTATAGCAAATGTGGTGCCAATATTCAAAAAAGGTCCAAAAACAGAGCCTGGAAACTATAGGCCTGTAAGTTTAACATCTGTCGTGGGTAAACTGTTTGAAGGTTTTCTAAGAGATGCTATATTGGAGTACCTCTATAAAAATAAGCAAATAATGCCATATCAGCATGACTTCATGAGGGATCGGTCATGTCAATTTAATTTAATCAGTTTCTATAAGGAGGTAATTTCTAGACTTGACTGCAGCATTTGACACTGTACAACATAAAAGATTAGTATATAAAATGAGAATGCTTGGACTGGGAGAAAATGACTGTATGTGGGTAGGTAATTGGCTCAGTGATAGAAAACAGAGGGTGGTTATTAGTGGTACACACTCAGATTTGTTCACTGTCACTAGTGGGGTACCTCAGGGGGTCAGTATTGAGCCCTATCCTCTTTAATATATTTATTAATGATCTTGTAGAAGGCTTGCACAGTAAAATATCAATTTTTGCAGATGACATTAAACTGTGTAAAGTAATTAACACTGAAGAGGACAGTATACTACTACAGATGGATCTGGATAGATTGGAGGCAGGGGCGTAGCTAGAAATGACTGGGCCCCATAGCAAAAAAAAAAAATTTGGGCCCCCCTTTCCCAGATCTCCCACCCCCACATACATCTTGGCTCTTCACCTACAAGTGTATCAGCACTAGATATATACCCCTTACTCTCCCTAATACCTAAACTACACAAGATGCATATCCCTACCTTCTGTCTAATACACATACACACCCCACGATATGTACATTAACCTTCTTGTGGTAATGACCCCTGTACAATTTATCAATCTTCTTTAATACACAGACATTTAGATTCATACATTTCCTACACTGGCACAAATGTACTAACCATCTGTTAGCTATCAGCCCCCAGTTCCTCTCCATCAGCCCCCAGTGCCTCACACCAGCCCCTAGTGCCTCTCCATCAGCGCCCAGTGCCTCTCACCAGCCTCCAGTGTCTCGCCAACAGCCCCAGTGCCTCTCCATCAGCCCCCAGTGCTTCTCAATCAGCCTAAAATCATTGGTGGGCAGTGCGCCCACCTCCCCGGTATTAAAATCATTGGTGGGCAGTGCGCCCTCCCTCCAGTATTAAAATCATCGGTGGGATATGTGCCCTCCCCCCTGCCTGGTATTAAAATCATTGGTGGGCAGTTAGCCCTCCCCCAGTATTAAAATCATTGGTAGGCAGTGAGCCCTCCCCCCAGTATTAAAATCATTGGTGGGCAGTGAGCCCTCCCCCAGTATTAAAATCATTGGTGGGCAGTGGGCCCTCCCCCCAGTATTAAAATCATTGGTGGGCAGTGGGCCCCCCCATCATTGAATCCGTGAATCAGTGGCGTATCGATCGCATGTGGTGGTGCGATAGGGGGCGGCCTCTCTCCCAGTTCCGATCGGAGTCCCAGCAGTGTAATGCTGGTGCTCCGATCGGTTACCATGGCAGCCAGGACGCTACTGAAGTCTTGTCTGGCTGCCATGGTTAGTTAGTCAGAAGCATACTTACATGCACTGTCGCCGCCCGAAGCTCTTTCTTCTTGTAACTCAAAGCTCTGTATATATCTATAAACATAAGCAATGCGCCGCACAGACCTGTGACGAGTTACAAGAAGAAGGAGCGCCGGGCGGCCACAGCGCATGTAAGTATATTGCTGCAGAGTAACTGGCCATGGCAGACAGGACTTCAGTAGCGTCCTGGCTGCCATGGTAACCGATCAGAGCCCCAGCATTACACTGCTGGGACTCTGATCGAAACTGCCGCTGCCACGAAGGGGGGGGGGGGGTGGGTTGGGAGAGAGGCCACCCCCTATCGCACCACCACATGCAATCCCTACGCCACGGATTCACGGGTTCAGAGAAGGGCAACTAAAGCAATAACTGGAATGGGTGGACTACAGTACCCTGAAAGATTATCAAAATTAGGGTTATTCACTTTAGAAAAAAGACGACTGAGGGGAGATCTAATAACTATGTATAAATACATCAGGGGTCAGTACAGAGATCTCTACCATCATCTATTTATCCCCAGGACTGGGACTGTGACGAGGGGACATCCTCTGCGTCTGGAGGAAAGAAGGTTTGTACACAAACATAGAAGAGGATTCTTTACGGTAAGAGCAGTGAGACTATGGAACTCTCTGCCTGAGGAGGTGGTGATGGTGAATCCACTAAAAGAGTTCCAGAGGGGCCTGGATGTATTTCTGGAGTGTAATAATATCACAGGCTATAGCTACTAGAGAGGGGTCGTTGATCCAGGGAGTTATTCTGATTGCCTTATTGCATTCGGGAAGGACTTTTTTTCCCCTAAAGTGAGGCAAATTGGCTTCTACCTCACAGTTTTTTTTTTTTTGCCTTCCTCTGGATTAACTTGCAGGATAACAGGCCGAACTGGATGGACAGATGTCTTTTTTCAGCCTTATAAACTATGTTACTATGTAAATGCATCTAACTTTGGAAGCCCAAAAAGACTTATTCCTTTACAGTTATGATTGTACACTACGTGCAGAATTATTAGGCAAATGAGTATTTTGATGACATCATCCTCTTTATGCATGTTGTCTTACTCCAAGCTGTATAGGCTCGAAAGCCTACTACCAATTAAGCATATTAGGTGATGTGCATCTCTGTAATGAGAAGGGGTGTGGTCTAATGACATCAACACCCTATATCAGGTGTGCATAATTATTAGGCAACTTCCTTTCCTTTGGCAAAATGGGTCAAAAGAAGGACTTGACAGGCTCAGAAAAGTCAAAAATAGTGAGATATCTTGCAGAGGGATGCAGCACTCTTAAAATTGCAAAGCTTCTGAAGCGTGATCATTGAACAATCAAGCGTTTCATTCAAAATAGTCAACAGGGTCGCAAGAAGCGTGTGGAAAAACCAAGGCGCAAAATAACTGCCCATGAACTAAGAAAAGCTTGCCACTTGCCACCAGTTTGGCCATATTTCAGAGCTGCAACATCACTGGAGTGCCCAAAAGCACAAGGTGTGCAATACTCAGAGACATGGCCAAGGTAAGAAAGGCTGAAAGACGACCACCACTGAACAAGACACACAAGCTGAAACGTCAAGACTGGGCCAAGAAATATCTCAAGACTGATTTTTCTAAGGTTTTATGGACTGATGAAATGAGAGTGAGTCTTGATGGGCCAGATGGCTGGATTGGTAAAGGGCAGAGAGCTCCAGTCCGACTCAGACGCCAGCAAGGTGGAGGTGGAGTACTGTTTTGGGCTGGTATCATCAAAGATGAGCTTGTGGGGCCTTTTTGGGTTGAGGATGGAGTCAAGCTCAACTCCCAGTCCTACTGCCAGTTTCTGGAAGACACCTTCTTCAAGCAGTGGTACAGGAAGAAGTCTGCAAGGTAAGAAAAACATGATTTTCATGCAGGACAATGCTCCATCACACGCGTCCAAGTACTCCACAACGTGGCTGGCAAGAAAGGGTATAAAGAAGAAAATCTAATGACATGGCCTCCTTGTTCACCTGATCTGAACCCCATTGAGAACCTGTGGTCCATCATCAAATGTGAGATTTACAAGGAGGGAAAACAGTACACCTCTCTGAACAGTGTCTGGGAGGCTGTGGTTGCTGCTGCACGCAATGTTGATGGTGAACAGATCAAAACACTGACAGAATCCATGGATGGCAGGCTTTTGAGTGTCCTTGCAAAGAAAGGTGGCTATATTGGTCACTGATTTGTTTTTGAATGTCAGAAATGTATATTTGTGAATGTTGAGATGTTATATTGGTTTCACTGGTAAAAATAAATAATTGAAATGGGTATATATTTGTTTTTTGTTAAGTTGCCTAATAATTATGTACAGTAATAGTCACCTGCACACACAGATATCCCCCTAAAATAGCTAAAACTAAAAACAAACTAAAAACTACTTCCAAAAATATTCAGCTTTGATAGTAATGTGTTTTTTGGGTTCATTGAGAACATGGTTGTTGTTCAATAATAAAATTAATCCTCAAAAATACAACTTGCCTAATAATTCTGCACTCCCTGAATAAGGAAGCACAGCCATTATGCAAACTTTTTTTTGAAAACATATGTATGCGGTAAAGTTTGGACTTCACAATTCTCTATAGTACAGGCAAAAAGTCTAAATTTAAGCTAATTAAAATAGTCAAGTGAATTCCCTTACGTTTTAGTCTTTAGAGAATCTCATCTGATAATGAGATTCATCCTAATGAACATTTCTTTTAAATATAATGGGGGTGGGAATGGCAGTTTCTTCTTTGATTTACCTACACTTTATTATATGTGAGTAGATTGAATTGTACAATTCAATCTACAAAGTAGATTTATTGTACTATGTATCGTATAGGTACTTTATTCTTAATAATATTTTCATTTGCTCAATACTTTTTTGTTGTATTTTCAGGAATCCGAATAAATGCTGAAACAGTTTTCTTATTATTTTGAAGCTCTCAAACTGGTAAATATAACTATATATTGTACTGTACCATTTTTGGGTCAGGTAATAGCTAGAATGATCATAATATGCATTCTGAATCAGTGGTACATAAATGCTTTAGCATAATCCATGTTGATGTATAGCCAGCAAGAATAAAGCTTATTCTTCTGCATGATCACTGCTGTGTATGTTGTAACTAATAGTTACAGTCTGCACCTACCATAAACACAAAAAACACCCACTATGAACCCAGATTGTAAAACATGCAAAATTACATTCTGAAGTCATAGTGGTGATTTTGTCAGTGTAATGGGGCTGTCATTGTAAAAAAGGTAACCCATTAGGCAATATAGCACCAGTTACATACGGACATGGGTGATATTTTCTTGACACAGTTTGTTAAAATAATATTTTAGGCCTTATTTAGTTAACTTCTGACAGCTTTTTAATGCATTGCCTGGTACTCGTCCCCCCCCTTCACTGTGCTGGAATCTTCAGTGTGGTTGTTTTGGTGTGTTTTGCGGTTTCTGATGCATTTTTGGGCTTCTGTTCTTTTTGCCTAAAAAATGCTAGCTTCCAGGTGGAAGTCTATGGGAAATATTAAACGCAGAAAAACAGGCATTATATTGTAGTGATATATTTTCCCCTTTAAGGTACATTCTTCTGGGTTAATAGCATTTTTTTTATTTATTGCAGCACGCTCTGGATCTGTATTCAGGGGTGCAACACTAATGAGACAAAGTGAGGCGGTGAATTGCAGAGGAGCAGCAATTTAGCTTCCACCCCTGCACAGCCCTGAGTACAGTAATGACACATAACTGTATTCAGGGCAGTGCATGAACTGAGGCTAAATTGTAGGGTATTTTGCCAATTTCTCATGTTTTTTTGCCCCAATTTGCAGCAAAAACCATGACAAAACAACATGCACAATAATCCCTGATCATTAATGTATTCAGGAGTGCTGAGAGACCTTTTGATTACATGGGCAGGTCACATAATCAAAGGTCCTTCAGCATCTAAAAGACTGAACGGAGAAGAACATGGAGAAGTAGCCACAGCAGCAGAATTCTGTAAGTGTACAAATGTGTGCATGTCTCCATGTATGTATGTGTCAGTTTCTATGTATGTAAAAGTTTGTGTGTATGTATATGTGTGTCTATGCACGTGAGTGTCTGTATATACAGTACAGACCAAAAGTTTGGACACACCTCATTCAAAGAGTTTTCTTTATTTTCATGACTATGAAAATTGTAGATTCACACTGAAGGCATCAAAACTATGAATTAACACATGTGGAATTATATACATAACAAAAAAGTGTGAAACAACTGAAAATATGTCATATTCTAGGTTCTTCAAAGTAGCCACCTTTTGTTTTCATTACTGCTTTGCACACTCTTGGCATTCTCTTGATGAGCTTCAAGAGGTAGTCACCTGAAATGGTCTTCCAACAGTCTTGAAGGAGTTCCCAGAGATGCTTAGCACTTGTTGGCCCTTTTGCCTTCACTCTGCGGTCCAGCTCACCCCAAACCATCTCGATTGGGTTCAGGTCCGGTGACTGTGGAGGCCAGGTCATCTGGCGCAGCACCCCATCACTCTCCTTCATGGTCAAATAGCCCTTACACAGCCTGGAGGTGTGTTTGGGGTCATTGTCCCGTTGAAAAATAAATGATGGTCCAACTAAACGCAAACCGGATGAAATAGCATGCCGCTGCAAGATGCTGTGGTAGCCATCTTGCAGAGATGTGCATATCTCTGTAATTCTCAGTATGTATACAGGGAGTGCAGAATTATTAGGCAAATGAGTATTTTGACCACATCATCCTCTTTATGCATGTTGTCTTACTCCAAGCTGTATAGGCTCGAAAGCCTACTACCAATTAAGCATATTAGGTGATGTGCATCTCTGTAATGAGAAGGGGTGTGGTCTAATGACATCAACACCCTATATCAGGTGTGCATAATTATTAGGCAACTTCCTTTCCTTTGGCAAAATGGGTCAAAAGAAGGACTTGACAGGCTCAGAAAAGTCAAAAATAGTGAGATATCTTGCAGAGGGATGCAGCACTCTTAAAATTGCAAAGCTTCTGAAGCGTGATCATCGAACAATCAAGCGTTTCATTCAAAATAGTCAACAGGGTCGCAAGAAGCGTGTGGAAAAACCAAGGCGCAAAATAACTGCCCATGAACTGAGAAAAGTCAAGCGTGCAGCTGCCAAGATGCCACTTGCCACCAGTTTGGCCATATTTCAGAGCTGCAACATCACTGGAGTGCCCAAAAGCACAAGGTGTGCAATACTCAGAGACATGGCCAAGGTAAGAAAGGCTGAAAGACGACCACCACTGAACAAGACACACAAGCTGAAACGTCAAGACTGGGCCAAGAAATATCTCAAGACTGATTTTTCTAAGGTTTTATGGACTGATGAAATGAGAGTGAGTCTTGATGGGCCAGATGGATGGGCCCGTGGCTGGATTGGTAAAGGGCAGAGAGCTCCAGTCCGACTCAGACGCCAGCAAGGTGGAGGTGGAGTACTGTTTTGGGCTGGTATCATCAAAGATGAGCTTGTGGGGCCTTTTCGGGTTGAGGATGGAGTCAAGCTCAACTCCCAGTCCTACTGCCAGTTTCTGGAAGACACCTTCTTCAAGCAGTGGTACAGGAAGAAGTCTGCATCCTTCAAGAAAAACATGATTTTCATGCAGGACAATGCTCCATCACACGCGTCCAAGTACTCCACAGCGTGGCTGGCAAGAAAGGGTATAAAAGAAGAAAATCTAATGACATGGCCTCCTTGTTCACCTGATCTGAACCCCATTGAGAACCTGTGGTCCATCATCAAATGTGAGATTTACAAGGAGGGAAAACAGTACACCTCTCTGAACAGTGTCTGGGAGGCTGTGGTTGCTGCTGCACGCAATGTTGATGGTGAACAGATCAAAACACTGATAGAATCCATGGATGGCAGGCTTTTGAGTGTCCTTGCAAAGAAAGGTGGCTATATTGGTCACTGATTTGTTTTTGTTTTGTTTTTGAATGTCAGAAATGTATATTTGTGAATGTTGAGATGTTATATTGGTTTCACTGGTAAAAATAAATAATTGAAATGGGTATATATTTGTTTTTTTGTTAAGTTACCTAATAATTATGCACAGCAATAGTCACCTGCACACACAGATATCCCCCTAAAATAGCTAAAACTAAAAACAAACTAAAAACTACTTCCAAAAATATTCAGCTTTGATATTAATGAGTTTTTTCGGGTTCATTGAGAACATGGTTGTTGTTCAATAATAAAATTAATCCTCAAAAATACAACTTGCCTAATAATTCTGCACTCCCTGTATAGTGTGTGTGTGTCTACCCATGTGAGTGTCTGTATGTATATATTTATATACGTTTATTTCACTGTAATTCTCAGTATTTGCTCTTATTCTGTATATACAGTCAGGTCCATAAATATTGGGACATTGACAAAATTCTCACATTTTTTGGCTCTATATACCACCACAATGGATTTGAAATGAAACAAACAAGATGAGCTTTAATTTGAGGGTATTTACATCCAAATCAGGAGAACCGTGTAGGAATTACAACAGTTTGCATATGTGCCTCCCACTTGTTAAGGAACCAAAAGTAATGGGACAGAATAATAATCATAAATCATAATTTCACTTTTTAATACTTGGTTGCAAATCCTTTGCAGTCAATTACAGCCTGAAGTCTGGAACACATAAACATCCCCAGACGCTGGGTTTCATCCCTGGTGATGCTCTGCCAGGCCTCTACTGCAACTGTCTTCAGTTCCTGCTTGTTCTTGGGGCATTTTCCCTTCAGTTTTGTCTTCAGCAAGTGAAATGCATGCTCAATCGGATTCAGGTCAGGTGATTGACTTGGCCATTGCATAACATTCCACTTCTTTCCCTTAAAAAACGCTTTGGTTGCTTTTGCAGTATGCTTTGGGTCATTGTCCATCTGCACTGTGAAGCGCCGTCCAATGAGTTCTGAATAGTGATGATCGAGCATCCCGATGCTCGGGTGCTGTGCCTGAGCACACCGGGATGCTCGGGTGCTCTACCGAGCACCCGAGCCCTATAGAAGTCAATGGGAGGACCCGAGCATTAAACCAGGCACCACCTGCTCTAAAGAGGGGAGGGTGCCTGGTTCATAGGAAAAGGTCAGAAATTGATGGAAACACCACCGAAATGGGTCGGGGACAGCATGGGGAGGATGTCTGGATGCAACTTGGACTACAATGTCGCTGCTGGTAACGATGTTGCCCGAGTTGTACGCCACTTTTACAGACTGACCATAAAACTCACAAAACCGAAGATAAAAGTGATTTTAGACGAAAAATTGTTAGGAAACATTCTTTCTTGTATATTTACTTTTATATGAAGAGCAAGTTCAGACAATTTTTTTTGTGATTTTCGGAACTGGGGCCTTGACTAAAAGGGACGGCCGGTGATTTTGATTGTGTTGATCGGACTCTTGGACGATCAAACTTAACTCATTGGAAGAGGAACGGCCGGTGGCATCCGTATTGTACCTGTAGAGGTGAAATTCTTGTACCGGCGCAAGCTGAACCACAGCCGAAACCTTTGCTGCCACGAACGTTTTCATTAGTCAACAACTTAAGTTGGAGGTTCGATCCCCGGCAGCGTTATTCCCATTTCCCGCCAAGCATTTTCTGGGAAACTAAAGTATTTGGGTTCCGCGGGAGTATGGTTGCAAAGCTGAAACTTAAACTAATTGATGGAAGGCACCACCAGGAGTGGAGCCTGCGGCTTAATTTGACTACGCACGTGAAGCCTCACCCGGCCCGGACACAGAAAGGATTGACAGATTGATACCTATTTCACGATTCTGTGGGTGGTGGTGCATGGCCGTTTTGAGCGTGTGGATCGAGTTGATTTGTGTGGTTCATTCCAATAACCAAAGACACTCCTCCGTGCTAATTAGTTACGTGATCCCCGGTGATTACGATTGTGTTGACCAGACTATCATCTGATGATAATGAACTTGGAAGAGGAACGGACGTTGAGCTGACCGTGTAAACAATTGTAGGTAAGGGTCTGCTGCCGCTTTGTTAACTCTAGATAACTTCTAAGCTGATTGCACATCCCCGTGATGTTGACGATCTATTCGGATGTCTGCTCTATCAACTTTCGATGTTCTTTTTTGCGCCTAACATGGTGACCACGGGTAATGGGGAATCAGGGTTCGCTTCTGGAGAGGGAGCCTGAGGGATGGCCACGGCTACCACTTCCAAGAAAGGCAGGTGGGGGAGCTCAAATTTCCCAGTACCGACTCAGGGAGGTAGTGACGATAAATAACAATACAGGACTCTTAAGAGAGCCTGTCATTAGAACAAGTAAAAAAAAATTACAGGGAATGTCATAGGTATTTAGGATGAGGAAACGTTATACAGGAGAGGTAAAGTATGATTGATGACCTGCTGGTGACCCACTAAAACATTAGGGGTTAGGGTCTTCAGCTGAGCTAATCATCTAAAACATTATGGGTGAGGGCCTGCTGGTGAGCTGACCATATAAAACATTATGGGTAAGGGCCTGCTGGTGAGCTGACCATCTAAAACATTATGGGTGAGGGTCTGCTGGTGAGCTGACCATCTAAAACATTATGGGTGAGAGCCTGCTGGTGAGCTGACCATCCGAAAAATTATATGAGAAGGCATACGTTTACATGATGGATGAGGAGGAGGAGGATGAGAAAAGGAAGATTCAACCATATACTCTTTTTTGTGGTGGAAGGGGTGCATGGGAATACAGAGTATTCAGTACATTCTAAACAACACATTTAAAGTGACCTTATGTTCTGTCGTGGCTTTCCTCTGGTGGAGTGGAGAAGTCAGGGGCAATCCAGGCCTTGTTCATTTTTATAAGAGTCAACCTGTCAGCATTTTCAGATGACAGCCGGATACGCTTATCTGTTATAATGCCACCAGCAGCACTAAATACCCGCTCAGACAAAACGCTGGCGGCAGGGCAGGCCAGCACCTCCAAGCTGTAGAGCGTCAGTTTGCGCCACGTGTCCAGCTTGGACACCCAGTAGTTGTAAGGCACTGAGGGATCACTGAGGACGCTGACACGGTCTGCTACGTACTCCTTTACCATCTTCCAAAACTTTTCCCAACTTGTGACACCAGGACGTGCATTATGTTGAGGGTGCTGGCGGGGTGTCATAAAACTGTCCCAGGCCTTGGAGAGTGTTGCCCTGCCTTTGCTGAAAGTGCTGTGTGTTCCCCTTGTCTCCCCACCTCGGTTGCCCAAGGAAGTACGAACTCTGCTGCCAGCGCTGTTAGATGGAAATTTTTGCAGCAATCTGTCAACAAGGAACTCCTGGTATAGTACCATTTTGCTCGTTCTCTCCACCGGAGGAATGAGAGATGAGAAGTTCTCTTTGTAGCGTGGGTCCAGAAGGGTGAACACCCAGTAATCCCTGTTATCTAAAATGCGTATAACACGGGGGTCACGGTAAAGGCAGCCTAACATGAAGTCAGCCATGTGTGCCAGAGTACCAGTTGGCAAGACTTCGCTATCGTCATCAGGAGGATGACTGTCCATCTCCTGATCCTCTTCCTCCTCTTCTGTCCACCCACACTAAACAGATGGAATTAAAGTTCCATGGCTACTACCCTGTGTAGCGGAGGCAACCCTCCCCTGCTCTTCCTCCTCCTCCAATACGCGCTGAGAAGACAAACTGAAGGTGTTCTGGCTATCACCCAGGGTCATGTCTTCTTCCCCCATTTCCAACTCTTCTCCACGAACAGCATTGGCCTTAATTGTGAGCAGCGAGCGTTTGAGTAGACACAGAAGTGGGATGGTTACACTGACAATAGCGTTATCGCCGCTCACCATCTGTGTCGATTCCTCAAAGTTTCTTAACACCTCACAGAGGTCAGACATCCATGCCCACTCCTCGCTTGTGAAGAGCGGAAGCTGACTGGAAAGGCGACGACCGTGCTGCAGCTGGTATTCCATTACTGCCCTTTGCTGCTCACAAAGCCTGGCCAACATGTGTAACGTGGAGTTACAGCCGGTGAGCTGGCAGCTGAAGCTGTTGATGACTTGTGTAAATGTGCACACACGCGGCGCACCTTCGCCAGTAGCTCGGGCAAATTGGGGTAGGTTTTCAGAAACCGCTGAACCACTAAGTTAAAGATGTGGGCTAGGCATGGGATGTGTGTGAGCTTGCCGAGCTCCAAAGCCAACACCAAGTTACCCCCATTATCACAAACAACCATGCCTGGTTGCAGGTTGAGTGGCGAGAGCCACAGCTCAGTGTGGTCTCTTATCCCCTGCCACAGCTCTGCGGAGGTGTGCTGTTTATCCCCTAAGCATATCATCTTCAGCACGGCCTGTTGACGCATCCCCACAGCAGTGCTACACTGCTTCCAGCTACCATCTGATGGCTGACTGGTGCTGCACGTGGAGAATTCGGAGGTGGAAGTGGAGGAGGAGGCGGAGGAGGAGTAGCCGCTTACATAGGTACTGGCGGTAACCCTGATGGAAGTAGGGCCCGCAATCCTGGGCATTGGCAGCACCTGTGCCATCCCAGGGTACAAGTCGCTCCCAGCCTCCACTACGTTCACCCAGTGTGCCATCAGGGAGATGTAGCGTCCCTGGCCACAAGCACTTGTCCATGTTTCAATCGTTAGGTGGACCTTAGCAGTAACTGCGTTGGTCAGGGCACGGGTGATGTTAGCAGACACATGCTGGTGTAAGGCGGGGACGGCACACCTGGAAAAATAGTGGCGGCTGGGGACTGAGTACAGAGGGATGGCCGCCGACATCAGGCCACGAAAGGCCTCGGTGTCCACAAGCCTAAATGGCAACATTTCAACCGCCAGTAACTTAGAAAGTATGGCGGTTAGTGCCATGGCCTGTGGGTGGGTGGCTGGGTATTTGCTCTTGCGTTCAAATGCCTGGGGTAAAGACATTCGAACGCTGCGCTGGGACAGGGAAGTGGATGTGGTTGTGACGGTACAGGTGCAGCACGGGAGGCATCCGTGCCTGCGCCTTCGACAGGTGATTGGTCGTCATCCAACATAGGGGAAGAGGAGGCAGTGGTGTGACCCCCGGACACAGATTGCGGAGCCAGGCGTTCCTCCCACTTATTGCGGTGCTTGGCTGCCATGTGGCGGATCATGCTGGTGGTGAAGAGGTTGCTACTTTTCACACCTCAGCTCATTTTGGTGTGGCACAGGTTGCAAACTACTATTCTTTTGTCGTCTGCACTTTCCGCAAAAAAGCGCCATACCGCAGAACGCCTACCCCTTGGCAAGGGAGATTTCCGCAAGGGGGTGCTCCGTGGAACACTTGCGGACCTGTTTGGCGTGGCACGCCTGCTCCCTGTTGCCACCCCACTGCCTCTTCCAGCCTGTTGCGGTGCTGCAGATCGCTCCCCCTCGGGACTGCTGTCCTCACTCGCGTTTCCGCCTTCTCATGTTGGGTCAGTGACCTCATCGTCCACCAAGTCCTCTTCAACTTCCCCACTCCGATCATCCTCCTCATTTGCTGACCCCAACACAACTTCAGTGATTGACAACGGTATATCATCCTCTTCAACCTCTGCAGAATGTAATTGTGGTTGACTTGATGGCAACTGTGTCTCGTCATCATCTACCTCCTTAAACACATCATCTTGTGAGTGTGAAGGCTCTAGAGATTGAGGATCAGGGCACAAGATCTCATGTCTCTCTTCAAGAGTGCTTGGGGAGAGGGCCAAATTAAGTGATGGGGTGAAAATAGCTCCTCGGAATATCCGAGTACCGGATCGCTTGTTTGGCCAGACTCTACATGGTGGGAGGAAGGATGATCAGGGTGAGGATTGTGTTGTTGACCAGACTGTTGGCTACTGAGACTGGACTTGGTGGAAGACAGGGTAGTGCTTAACCCAGTAGAAGCATTATCTGCTGCAATCCAACCGACCACCTGGTCGCACTGGTCTGACTTCAAGAGTGTTGTCTTGCAACACCCTGCAAACTGGGACATGAAGCTAGGTATCGTGGATGACTGTTTTCCTTGTGCTCTGCAGCAGGCACAGTTGCAACGCGCCCTGAGCCACGGCCTCTGCGTGAACCATCAGAATCACGTCCACTTCCCCATCCCTGAATACTCGCCTTCTTCATATTGACACTGGATGTCACTGATATTTCGATTTAATATAGGCCTCACACACTGTCTAGAAATAAGTGTATATTTGCTTCTCACTGGTCACAGCAAGCAGAGTTTGAACAATACAGAAACTGACTGTAACTGCTATTTGGATTAAATATAGGCCTCACACACTGTCTAGAAATAAGTGTAGATAGATTTGCTTCTCACTGGTCACAGCAAGCAGAGTATGAACAATACAGAAACTGACTGTAACTGCTATTTGGATTAAATATAGGCCTCACAGACGGCCTAGAAATAAGCGTATATTTGCTTCTCACTGGTCACAGCAAGCAGAGTTTGAACAATACAGAAACTGACTATAACTGCTATTTGGATTAAATATAGGCCTCACACACGGCCTAGAAATAAGTGTATATTTGCTTCTCACTGGTCACAGCAAGCAGAGTTTGAACACATTAGAAACTGACTATAACTGCTATTTGGATTAAATATAGGCCTCACACACTGTCTAGAAATATGTGCATATTTGCTTCTCACTGGTCACAGCAAGCAGAGTGTGAACAATACAGAAACAGACTGTAACTGCAATTTGGATTAAATATAGGCGTCACACACGGCCTAGATATCAGTGGTGATTTGCTTCTCACTGGTCACAGCATACAGAGTTTGTATAATACAGAAACTGACTGTACCTGCAATTTGGATTAAATATTGGCGTCACACACGACCTAGATATCAGTGCTGATTTGCTTCTCACTGGTCACAGCAAGCAGTGT
Source organism: Bufo gargarizans (assembly GCF_014858855.1). Lineage (NCBI taxonomy): Eukaryota > Metazoa > Chordata > Amphibia > Anura > Bufonidae > Bufo > Bufo gargarizans. The sequence continues at coordinate 504,664,211 of NC_058080.1, read as the reverse complement.
TTATAGAATGCAGAAAATGAATGTCACTAACGGATGCCCTGACACACAAAAAAAATTCCCCCAAAATAAATGTTGCTTCCACCTCTGACAATAGTCCTTAAAAGTAATCACAGGGTACAACCTGTTATAAAACGTAGCCTTTAATGTAATTTACACATAAAATAACAAACTCCCACAGACAAACATAGAAAAAGAACAAAAAAGAAATTTTGGGTCTCTGAAAGGTTTGAGATCAAATTCGCTCTACACTCGCTCTGTACCTTGCTAACAGCAGCTCTCCCTGACTCGCAATGAGCCAAACCCGCGTGACCGGGTGCTATATAGCACCCGATGACGTGTTCCGGCCTGCCAATCACTGTAATGCCAGTAGAAAACATGGCTAATGGCATTACAGTGATGGCAATACTTACCAGCATGTTTATTGGCTGCTTAGAAGGCGCTAAGCGTCCGGGGAGGAGACTCGATCATGGCGCTCGAGCACATGTGGTACCCGGCAGATCGCTCGGATCTGCCTATTATAACGATGCTTGAGCCAAACTAGTACTCGGCCGAGCATGCTCGATCATCACTAGTTCTGAAGCATTTGGCTGAATATGAGCAGATAATATTGCCTGAAACACTTCAGAATTCATCCTGCTGCTTTTGTCAGCAGTCACATCATCAATAAATACAAGAGAACCAGTTTCATTAACAGCCATACATGCCCACGTCATGACACTACCACCACCATGCTTCACTGATTAGGTGGTACGCTTAGGATCATGAGCAGTTCCTTTCCTTCTCCATACTCTTCTCTTCCCATCACTCTGGTACAAGTTGATCTTGGTCTCATCTGTCCATAGGATGTTGTTCCAGAACTGTGAAGGCTTTTTTAGATGTTGTTTAGCAAACTCTAATCTGGCCTTCCTGTTTTTGAGGCTCACCAATGGTTTACATCTTGTGGTGAACCCTCTGTATTCACTCTGGTGAAGTCTTCTCTTGATTGTTGACTTTGACACACATAAACCTCCTCCTAGAGAGTGTTCTTGATCTGGGCAACTGTTGTGAAGGGTGTTTTCTTAACCAGGGAACGAATTCTTCGGTCATCCACCACAGTTTTTTTCCATGGTCTTCCGGGTCTTTTGGTGTTGCTGAGCTCACCGATGCGTTTCTTCTTTTTAAGAATGTTCCAAACGGTTGTTTTGTCCACGCCTAATGTTTTTGCTATCTCTCTGATGGGTTTGTTTTGTTTTTTCAGCCTAATAATGGCTTGCTTCACTGATAGTGACAGCTCTTTGGATCTCATCTTGAGAGTTGACAGCAACAGATTCCAAATGCAAATTACACACTTGAAATGAACTTTGGACCTTTTATCTGCTCATTGTAATTGGGACAATGAGGTAATAGAACACACCTGGCCATGGAACAGCTGAGAAGCCAATTGTCTCATTACATTTGGTCCCTTAACAAGTGGGAGGCACATATTCAAACTGTTGTAATTCCTACACCGTTCACCTGATTTGGATGTAAATACCCTCAAATTAAAGCTGAACCATATCTTGTTTGTTTCATTGTGGTGGTGTATATGGAGCCAAAAATATTAGAATTGTGTCGATGTCCCAATATTTATGGACCTGACTGTATGTACAGTGCACAGTGCCATTTTTGCTTTCCTGTACACTGGGTGCAATTCTTAGTGTCTGCTCTTATTCTGTATAAATAGACACAACACAGTACTACTTCTCATCCTGTATACTGGATGTAATCCTCAGTACCTGCTCTTATTCTGTATATATGTACACTGCACAGTGCCACTTTTGATGTCCTGTATACTGGGTGTAATTCTAAGTATCTGCTCTTATTCATTATATATGTACACTGCACAGTACCACTTCTTCTGTCCTGTATACTGCTCTTGTTCTGTATTTCTTTTATTAAATTTTAAAAACATAAATAAATAAATACAGAAATCACAGCAAAACATAACACAAAACCCAAACCAAAAATACAGGACAAAATTCACCTCAGCACGGTAAAGACAACACCGGTCCAGCCCAACAGTACATGATAATAGACGTCCATGAACCAGACCAGAATTTCTCATATACCCCAAAGTCCCCAATGTCCCATGGAACCCTAGAACCCTCCCCCCATTTACCCACCACACAACCTAACACTACACCCAACAACTCAAATTATTACACACTAAATACCAATATATACATGTAGACTTAAATAAAATACAGACCACCCATGCCACCCACAGTGAGGCTTTTCAGCCACACACAACCATTAAAGCCCAAGTTCGGCACCTGCAAGCCCTATGTCCTCATACAGCCACCAAAATAAAACAAAAATCTAGAGTGTCAGCATCAGCCCATCACCAGGAAGGGAGACAACATGCCAGGGTACCCTAAAGGCAAAACCCCTCTAGAGGAGAGAGGCTCTACCCGCCCTTAAACACTCATACTCCAGAGAGCGCACCTTCACCAGGTCTCCAAGAATGTTTCTAACCACCTCATCCATGGGGAGGATTTTGTGCTGCGCCGAGACTAAACATCGTGCATGCCACATGTAGTACCTGACCACTGAGCTCACTAGGAATAAAGTGCAGCGGTCCCTACCACCCAGGCGTCTGAATGCTCCATAGGCCCTCTCCGCATAGGAAAGAGTGACCAGCCTAGGCCAGTCGATGGAGGCCCCCACCCTGGTGTAAACCTCTGTGTTAAAGGGAAAATGAAGCAGAAAGTGGTCCATGCTTTCCAGCACTCCACCGCACTCCTCTCGGGGACACCCCCTGTCCTCAGAGCTCCTACACTTCAGATTGTCCTTCACACACAGTTTCCCATGGAAGCAGCACCAAGTCAAAAAACTTCAAAGGGATCCTAATGGAATTCAAATGCTGTAATCTGACCCCCAGATCCTGAATTGGGTAGTCCCTGAGGGTCAGAGGTTTCTGGAAATGGGTCAACAGGACCCTCTGGTCAAGGAGTTTGCTTGACTGAGTCCTAATTTCCCACGTCCCCCGAACCCACCAACGTAATACCTTCAGAACCAGGGCAACATAAGCCAGGAGATGCCCATGTGGTGTGTGAAGATCCTTCACTTACCCCCCTGTCTCCCATTCCTGAAAGAAAGGCCAAAACCATCCCCAACAGAAGACTACCCATGGAGGAGCCCTCTCTTTCCAGAGGCTTGCGAGATTAATCTTAAAAAAGGTGTTCACCAGGAACCCTGTGGTGTTCCTGGTGAACATATCCAACCCTCCTAGCCTCCTCATGCGGCAAGTAACCTCCCTTCTGTCAAGGTTCAGTCCATTTCCCCATAACATCTGGAAAAACAGACTGTAGACCCGAGTCCAGAAAGGTTCTGTCAAGATGCACACACTGCCCAGATATAACAGCAAAGGTTAGGTTTTGATAACGGGAGATCAAAACGAGGATCTCCACCTCCCAGCCAGAGACTCTCACACTTATATCGATTGATCTTGGACCAGGATAACGCTGAGTAGCGTTCTACCTCTTATTCTGCATATATCAACACTGCACAGTACCACTTATCCTGTCCTGTATACTAGGTGTAATCCTCAGTATCTGCTCTTATTCAATATAATGTACACTGCACAGTGCCACTTCTCCTGTTCTGTATACTGGGTGCAATTCTCAGTATCTGCTCCTATTCTGTATATATGGACCCTGCACAGTACCACTTCTCCTGCCCTGTATACTGGGTGTAATTCTCAGTATCTGCTCTTATTCAGTATATAAATGTACACTGCACAGTACCACTTCTCCTGCCCTGTATATCAGACCCTCGACAAAAGCTTCTCAGTCAGCCAAGCAAATTGAATGCATATCTGTTTTCCAGAGGAGTGTTGCTGTATGTTTTGACTGGCCTATTCTCTGTCTACCCAAATTAGATTTAATTGTAAATGAATGTCATTGCACATGCCATAGTGATGTAGTTCTCATCATGAGATAATTGCATTCCATTTTTGTGATTGCACACTCACAGTGTGAAGATGAACAAATCAATTTTATTGATTAAACATTAATTTTATTTAAAAATTATGTTAGTTAGAACAAATTTTTTTAAATTCATGTTAAATTCCATATTGATATGCTCATCTCTACACTGTGAGTGTTCGATCCCATACATTTCACCATGCAATGATCTCATGGTGTGAATTACATCACTTTCACTGTGTAATTAAATCAAAGTGATAAGGTTAAGCAAATTTATTCAGACTGATTTAGTTCTAACTCATCTGAATTTACCAAGAAATAAAATTTTGGTGGACAGAGAACCATCCAGCCAACACATAACTCTCCTCTGGGAAATGGATGTGCAAATCAATATTTCTCCCAAAAGGAAAGGCAAACTCCTATCATAACTTGAGCAATAGCAAAGCTAACATTTCATCTACACACTACTCTTTCTAGGTGATTACCCTTTATCAGAGCGGAGAAAATTGGCTCAACATGCCAATCAGTTCTACGGTACTTCCAAAAGGAAAACTGATTGTGTCAAACCAGAAAAAAAGCTTTTTCCAAGTGATTACCATTTGTAGAGGGTCTGAGCAGTACTCTTTCTCATTATGGAGAGCGACTAATATGTGTGAGGAATAAACATGAGCGAACCAGTTTGTAACGAATTGATTCTTTACAAACTTTGCAATTTTTTGGCTGGCAGACAAATCTGAACATTTTCATGTTAATTTCTGGTGAATCCAGTAAAACGGTGTGTAGTGCCATTTTACTGCACATGTAGATGGGGAAAACACTAGGGAAGATGAAGAAATGTGATTACATGACCCTGAAAGGAAGTAGGGGGTGGAGGGTATACCCTAATTGGTTTTGAGGTCGACAGACAGCCTGGATGAGCCAATCAGTGCTGCAGAGAGGTGCCCTAGCAGAACGAGCAGAAAATCATTCTGTGTTAGGCTGTGAATGCGGGTGGATGGTTCTTACAGTGTCTGCCAGAAAAACAATCTTTGGCAGTCAGGGACAGTCAAAAGTCACGATCAAGCTTTTAATCTACTGCCAGAGATGTTTATGAGGAAAGGCTAGAATCACAAAGCAGAAGAATTGTGTGTATAGAATAGGGACAAGCAGGAAAAGCTGTTAGCCCTGGGCAAAACTGTACAACATGTGTACTACCATGGATGTAGCATTTGAAATCTGTAGTCAGAACTCTGTCAGGGCATCTCCACATAGTTAATAAAGAAAAATTAAGTTTGAAACATATTAAATATGCAAGGTAGTGGACAAAAACATCAATTAGTGATAACATAATATTAGGGCTAAATCCATGTATTTCGATCTCTACACAGTTCCAATTTTTTGGGGGGATTGGACCAGCATATATATGATTACTACACCAATACACAGGGTAACGCACAATATTTTCTGTGAGTATTAGGTGGTATTAGGCTTTAATCCGTGTATTTCTGTCCCTAGTCACTTCCAGTGGTGGTGTTAGTTGGGGGTTGTTGAAAAAAATTGCATAGTAGTTTGTCAACTTATGTTTTAGACTGGGGATTTTTTTTTTTAAATCTGAATATTGTAACAAACAAAAACGATTGGGCACAAATCTGTTAACGCCGCTGATCCTGCAGTATTCCCAAACTCAACTGTCAGTAATAGTGTCTTCAGTGTGTTTATGAAAAGGAAAGGACATTTTTTTTCCATATGCCACGCCAGGATGATGCCAGTCTTCAAGGGAACATCTCCCGCCTGGCTGATGCTGCTCCTCACTGCTAATCCCCTACTGCCACCACTATTTACACTACTCATCTGCCACTATTACCACTACCACCACCACTAATACTACTATTACTATCACTACCCATAGAAAGTAGTATTGGGTAGCTCTTAATGTCCAAATTGATGTGATGTGAGTGCAAAGTAGAATTAATTTAGTCTGAAAAACTTGAAGAACATACAGTGCTGCCCATAATTATTCATAACCCTGGCAAATTTTGACTTAAAGTTACTTTTATTCAACCAGCAAGTAATTTTTTGACCGGAAATGACATAGGTGTCTCCCAAAAGATAAGAAGACAATGTAGAAGAGGCATTATTGTGGAAAAAAAACATTTCTCAGCTTTTATTTACATTTGAGCAAAAAATACAAGATGTTCCTCACTGTGGAAAATCTCAGAGGACGTGGTCGGAAGCCATAAGTGACACCTGTGCTGGCCAGGAGGACAGTTAGAGAGTAGGGATGAGCGAACTCGAACTGTATAGTTCGGGTTCGTACCGAATTTTGGGGTGTCCGTGACACGGACCCGAACCCGGACATTTTCGTAAAAGTCCGGGTTCGGGTTCGGTGTTCGTCGCTTTCTTCGCGCTTTTGTGACGCTTTCTTGGCGCTTTTTGAAAGGCTGCAAAGCAGCCAATCAACAAGCGTCATACTACTTGCCCCAAGAGGCCATCACAGCCATGCCTACTATTGGCATGGCTGTGATTGGCCAGAGCACCATGTGACCCAGCCTCTATTTAAGCTGGAGTCACATAGCGCCGCCCGTCACTCTGCTCTGATTAGCGTAGGGAGAGGTTGCGGCTGCGACAGTAGGGCGAGATTAGGCAGATTAACTCCTCCAAAGGACTTGATTAACTGATCGATCTGCAGCTGTGGATCATTGAGCTGCTGATCCTCAATTGCTCACTGTTTTTAGGCTGCACAGACCGTTTGTCAGTCTCATTTTTCTGGGGTGATCGGCGGCCATTTTGTGTCTTGTGGTGCGCCAGCACAAGCTGCGACCAAGTGCATTTAACCCTCAATGGTGTGGTTGTTTTTTGGCTAAAGCCTACATCAGGGTGAAGCTGTCACACCAAGTGCATTTAACCAGCAATAGTCTGTTCATTTTTTGGCCATATCCCAGTCTAATTCTGTCACTAAATCCATACCGGTCACCCAGCGCCTAAATACTAGGCCTCAAATTTATATCCAGCTAAATCTGTCCCTAGTGCTGTAGCTGGGCGAGTTATTTAGTGTCCGTTCAAGCACATTTCTTGTTCTGGGTTGAAATACAATTCCCAATTTAGCAATTTCATAATTTAGTGGTTCCTGCTATATCAGAGCTCTTTGAAATCTATCCCAAAAAGGGTATATAATATTGAAGGTGCACATAGGGTCATTCAGAGTAACTTCACACACACCCGCTACTGTGTATTTCCAAGTCTAATTCTGTCACTAAATCCATACCGGTGACCCAGCGCCTAAATACTAGGCCTCAAATTTAATTCCCTCTAAATCTCTCGTTACCCACCGCTGTACTGTTGTTGCTGGGCAAGATATTTAGTGTCCGTCAAAGCACATTTTTTGTTCTGGGTTGAAGTACAATTCCCAATTTAGCAATTTCATAATTTAGTGGTTTCTGCTATATCAGAGCTATTTGAAATCTATCCCAAAAAGGGTATATAATATTGAAGGTGCACATAGGGTCATTCAGAATAACTTCACACACACCCGCTACTGTGTATTTCCAAGTCTAATTCTGTCACTAAACCCATACCTGTCACCCAGCGCCTAAATACTAGGCCTCAAATTTAAATCCCTCTAAATCTCTCGTTACCGTTGTCCTGTTGTAGCTGGGAAAGTTATTTAGTGCCCGTCAAAGCACATTTTTTGTTCTGGGTTGAAGTACAATTCCCAATTTAGCAATTTCATAATTTAGTGGTTCCTGCTATATCAGAGCTATTTGAAATCTATCCCAAAAAGGGTATATAATATTGAAGGTGCACATAGGGTCATTCAGAATAACTTCACACACACCCGCTACTGTGTATTTCCAAGTCTAATTCTGTCACTAAATCCATACCGGTGACCCAGCGCCTAAATACTAGGCCTCAAATTTAATTCCCTCTAAATCTCTCGTTACCCACCGCTGTACTGTTGTTGCTGGGCAAGATATTTAGTGTCCGTCAAAGCACATTTTTTGTTCTGGGTTGAAGTACAATTCCCAATTTAGCAATTTCATAATTTAGTGGTTTCTGCTATATCAGAGCTATTTGAAATCTATCCCTAAAAGGGTATATAATATTGAAGGTGCACATAGGGTCATTCAGAATAACTTCACACACACCCGCTACTGTGTATTTCCAAGTCTAATTCTGTCACTAAACCCATACCTGTCACCCAGCGCCTAAATACTAGGCCTCAAATTTATATCCAGCTAAATCTGTCCCTAGTGCTGTAGCTGGGCGAGTTATTTAGTGTCCGTTCAAGCACATTTCTTGTTCTGGGTTGAAATACAATTCTCAATTTAGCAATTTCATAATTTAGTGGTTCCTGCTATATCAGAGCTCTTTGAAATCTATCCCAAAAAGGGTATATAATATTGAAGGTGCACATAGGGTCATTCAGAGTAACTTCACACACACCCGCTACTGTGTATTTCCAAGTCTAATTCTGTCACTAAATCCATACCGGTGACCCAGCGCCTAAATACTAGGCCTCAAATTTAATTCCCTCTAAATCTCTCGTTACCCACCGCTGTACTGTTGTTGCTGGGCAAGATATTTAGTGTCCGTCAAAGCACATTTTTTGTTCTGGGTTGAAGTACAATTCCCAATTTAGCAATTTCATAATTTAGTGGTTTCTGCTATATCAGAGCTATTTGAAATCTATCCCTAAAAGGGTATATAATATTGAAGGTGCACATAGGGTCATTCAGAATAACTTCACACACACGCTTCTGTGCATTTCCAAGTCTAATTCTGTCACTAAATCCATACCGGTGACCCAGCGCCTAAATACTAGGCCTCAAATTTAAATCCCTCTAAATCTCTCGTTACCCACCGCTGTACTGTTGTTGCTGGGCAAGATATTTAGTGTCCGTCAAAGCACATTTTTTGTTCTGGGTTGAAGTACAATTCCCAATTTAGCAATTTCATAATTTAGTGGTTTCTGCTATATCAGAGCTATTTGAAATCTATCCCTAAAAGGGTATATAATATTGAAGGTGCACATAGGGTCATTCAGAATAACTTCACACACACCCGCTACTGTGTATTTCCAAGTCTAATTCTGTCACTAAACCCATACCTGTCACCCAGCGCCTAAATACTAGGCCTCAAATTTAAATCCCTCTAAATCTCTCGTTACCGTTGTCCTGTTGTAGCTGGGAAAGTTATTTAGTGCCCGTCAAAGCACATTTTTTGTTCTGGGTTGAAGTACAATTCCCAATTTAGCAATTTCATAATTTAGTGGTTCCTGCTATATCAGAGCTATTTGAAATCTATCCCAAAAAGGGTATATAATATTGAAGGTGCACATAGGGTCATTCAGAATAACTTCACACACACGCTTCTGTGCATTTCCAAGTCTAATTCTGTCACTAAATCCATACCGGTGACCCAGCGCCTAAATACTAGGCCTCAAATTTAATTCCCTCTAAATCTCTCGTTACCCACCGCTGTACTGTTGTTGCTGGGCAAGATATTTAGTGTCCGTCAAAGCACATTTTTTGTTCTGGGTTGAAGTACAATTCCCAATTTAGCAATTTCATAATTTAGTGGTTTCTGCTATATCAGAGCTATTTGAAATCTATCCCTAAAAGGGTATATAATATTGAAGGTGCACATAGGGTCATTCAGAATAACTTCACACACACGCTTCTGTGCATTTCCAAGTCTAATTCTGTCACTAAATCCATACCGGTGACCCAGCGCCTAAATACTAGGCCTCAAATTTAAATCCCTCTAAATCTCTCGTTACCCACCGCTGTACTGTTGTTGCTGGGCAAGATATTTAGTGTCCGTCAAAGCACATTTTTTGTTCTGGGTTGAAGTACAATTCCCAATTTAGCAATTTCATAATTTAGTGGTTTCTGCTATATCAGAGCTATTTGAAATCTATCCCTAAAAGGGTATATAATATTGAAGGTGCACATAGGGTCATTCAGAATAACTTCACACACACGCTTCTGTGCATTTCCAAGTCTAATTCTGTCACTAAATCCATACCGGTCACCCAGCGCCTAAATACTAGGCCTCAAATTTATATCCCGCTGAATTTGAATACAATACATTGGGCCAAATAATATATTTGTTGTTGTGGTGAACCATAACAATGAGAAAAACATCTAGTAAGGGACGCGGACGTGGACATGGTCGTGGTGGTGTTAGTGGACCCTCTGGTGCTGGGAGAGGACGTGGCCGTTCTGCCACATCCACACGTCCTAGTGTACCAACTACCTCAGGTCCCAGTAGCCGCCAGAATTTACAGCGATATATGGTGGGGCCCAATGCCGTTCTAAGGATGGTAAGGCCTGAGCAGGTACAGGCATTAGTCAATTGGGTGGCCGACAGTGGATCCAGCACGTTCACATTATCTCCCACCCAGTCTTCTGCAGAAAGCGCACAGATGGCGCCTGAAAACCAACCCCATCAGTCTGTCACATCACCCCCATGCATACCAGGGAAACTGTCTCAGCCTCAAGTTATGCAGCAGTCTCTTATGCTGTTTGAAGACTCCGCTGGCAGGGTTTCCCAAGGGCATCCACCTAGCCCTTCCCCAGCGGTGAAAGACATAGAATGCACTGACGCACAACCACTTATGTTTCCTGATGATGAGGACATGGGAATACCACCTCAGCATGTCTCTGATGATGACGAAACACAGGTGCCAACTGCTGCGTCTTTCTGCAGTGTGCAGACTGAACAGGAGGTCAGGGATCAAGACTGGGTGGAAGACGATGCAGGGGACGATGAGGTCCTAGACCCCACATGGAATGAAGGTCGTGCCACTGACTTTCACAGTTCGGAGGAAGAGGCAGTGGTGAGACCGAGCCAACAGCGTAGCAAAAGAGGGAGCAGTGGGCAAAAGCAGAACACCCGCCGCCAAGAGACTCCGCCTGCTACTGACCGCCGCCATCTGGGACCGAGCACCCCAAAGGCAGCTTCAAGGAGTTCCCTGGCATGGCACTTCTTCAAACAATGTGCTGACGACAAGACCCGAGTGGTTTGCACGCTGTGCCATCAGAGCCTGAAGCGAGGCATTAACGTTCTGAACCTGAGCACAACCTGCATGACCAGGCACCTGCATGCAAAGCATGAACTGCAGTGGAGTAAACACCTTAAAACCAAGGAAGTCACTCAGGCTCCCCCTGCTACCTCTTCTGCTGCTGCCGCCTCGGCCTATTCTGCTGCTGCCGCCTCGGCCTCTTCCTCCGCCTCTGGAGGAACGTTGGCACCTGCCGCCCAGCAAACAGGGGATGTACCACCAACACCACCACCACCACCTCCGTCACCAAGCGTCTCAACCATGTCACACGCCAGCGTTCAGCTCTCCATCTCACAAACATTTGATAGAAAGCGTAAATTCCCACCTAGCCACCCTCGATCCCTGGCCCTGAATGCCAGCATTTCTAAACTACTGGCCTATGAAATGCTGTCATTTAGGCTGGTGGACACAGACAGCTTCAAACAGCTCATGTCGCTTGCTGTCCCACAGTATGTTGTTCCCAGCCGGCACTACTTCTCCAAGAGAGCCGTGCCTTCCCTGCACAACCAAGTATCCGATAAAATCAAGTGTGCACTGCGCAACGCCATCTGTAGCAAGGTCCACCTAACCACAGATACGTGGACCAGTAAGCACGGCCAGGGACGCTATATCTCCCTAACTGCACACTGGGTAAATGTAGTGGCAGCTGGGCCCCAGGCGGAGAGCTGTTTGGCGCACGTCCTGCCGCCGCCAAGGATCGCAGGGCAACATTCTTTGCCTCCTGTTGCCACCTCCTCCTTCTCGGCTTCCTCCTCCTCTTTTTCCACCTGCTCATCCAGTCAGCCACACACCTTCACCACCAACTTCAGCACAGCCCGGGGTAAACGTCAGCAGGCCATTCTGAAACTCATATGTTTGGGGGACAGGCCCCACACCGCACAGGAGTTGTGGCGGGGTATTGAACAACAGACCGACGAGTGGTTGCTGCCGGTGAGCCTCAAGCCCGGCCTGGTGGTGTGTGATAATGGGCGAAATCTCGTTGCAGCTCTGGGACTAGCCAATTTGACGCACATCCCTTGCTTGGCGCATGTGCTGAATTTGGTGGTGCAGAAGTTCATTCACAACTACCCCGACATGTCAGAGCTGCTGCATAAAGTGCGGGCCGTCTGTTCGCGCTTCCGGCGTTCACATCCTGCCGCTGCTCGCCTGTCTGCGCTACAGCGTAACTTCGGCCTTCCCGCTCACCGCCTCATATGCGACGTGCCCACCAGGTGGAACTCCACCTTGCACATGCTGGACAGACTGTGCGAGCAGCAGCAGGCCATAGTGGAGTTTCAGCTGCAGCACGCACGGGTCAGTCGCACTACAGAACAGCACCACTTCACCACCAATGACTGGGCCTCCATGCGAGACCTGTGTGCCCTGTTGCGCTGTTTCGAGTACTCCACCAACATGGCCAGTGGCGATGACACCGTTATCAGCGTTACAATACCACTTCTATGTCTCCTTGAGAAAACACTTAGGGCGATGATGGAACAGGAGGTGGCCCAGGAGGAGGAGGAGGAGGATGAGGAAGAGGGGTCATTTTTAGCACTTTCAGGCCAGTCTCTTCGAAGTGACTCAGAGGGAGGTTTTTTGCAACAGCAGAGGCCAGGTACAAATGTGGCCAGCCAGGGCCCACTACTGGAGGACGAGGAGGACGAGGATGAGGAGGAGGTGGAGGAGGATGAGGATGAAGCATGGTCACAGCGGGGTGGCACCCAACGCAGCTCGGGTCCATCACTGGTGCGTGGCTGGGGGGAAAGGCAGGACGATGACGATACGCCTCCCACAGAGGACAGCTTGTCCTTACCCCTGGGCAGCCTGGCACACATGAGCGACTACATGCTGCAGTGCCTGCGCAACGACAGCAGAGTTGCCCACATTTTAACCTGTGCGGACTACTGGGTTGCCACCCTGCTGGATCCACGCTACAAAGACAATGTGCCCACCTTACTTCCTGCACTGGAGCGTGATAGGAAGATGCGCGAGTACAAGCGCACGTTGGTAGACGCGCTACTGAGAGCATTCCCAAATGTCACAGGGGAACAAGTGGAAGCCCAAGGCCAAGGCAGAGGAGGAGCAAGAGGTCGCCAAGGCAGCTGTGTCACGGCCAGCTCCTCTGAGGGCAGGGTTAGCATGGCAGAGATGTGGAAAACTTTTGTCAACACGCCACAGCTAACTGCACCACCACCTGATACGCAACGTGTTAGCAGGAGGCAACATTTCACTAACATGGTGGAACAGTACGTGTGCACACCCCTCCACGTACTGACTGATGGTTCGGCCCCATTCAACTTCTGGGTCTCTAAATTGTCCACGTGGCCAGAGCTAGCCTTTTATGCCTTGGAGGTGCTGGCCTGCCCGGCAGCCAGCGTTTTGTCTGAACGTGTATTCAGCACGGCAGGGGGCGTCATTACAGACAAACGCAGCCGCCTGTCTACAGCCAATGTGGACAAGCTGACGTTCATAAAAATGAACCAGGCATGGATCCCACAGGACCTGTCCGTCCCTTGTCCAGATTAGACATTAACTACCTCCCCATAACCATATATTATTGGACTCCAGGGCACTTCCTCATTCAATCCTATTTTTATTTTCATTTTACCATTATATTGCGATGCTACCCAAAGTTGAATGAACCTCTCCTCTGCCTGTGTGCTAGGCCTAAATATATGCCAATGGACTGTTGCAGTGGTGGCTGACATGAAGCCTGATTCTCTGCTATGACATGCAGACTAATTCTCTGCTGACATGAAGCCAGATTGTCTGTTACGGGACCTCTCTCCTCTGCCTGGGTGCTGGGCCTAAATTTATGACCATGGACTGTTGCAGTGGTGGCTGACGTGAAGCCTGATTCTCTGCTATGACATGCAGACTGATTCTCTGCTGACATGAAGCCAGATCGTCTGTTACGGGACCTCTCTGCTCTGCCTGTGTGCTAGGCCTAAATATATGCCAATGGACTGTTGCAGTGGTGGGTGACGTGAAGCCTCATTCTCTGCTATGACATGCAGACTGATTCTCTGCTGACATGAAGCCAGATTGTCTGTTACGGGACCTCTCTGCTCTGCCTGTGTGCTAGGCCTAAATATATGCCAATGGACTGTTGCAGTGGTGGGTGACGTGAAGCCTCATTCTCTGCTATGACATGCAGACTGATTCTCTGCTGTCATGAAGCCAGATTGTCTGTTACGGGACCTCTCTGCTCTGCCTGTGTGCTAGGCCTAAATATATGCCAATGGACTGTTGCAGTGGTGGGTGACGTGAAGCCTCATTCTCTGCTATGACATGCAGACTGATTCTCTGCTGACATGAAGCCAGATCCTCTGTTACGGGAGCTCTCTCCTCTGCCTGGGTGCTGGGCCTAAATTTATGACAATTGACTGTTGCAGTGGTGGGTGACGTGAAGCCTGATTCTCTGCTATGATATGAAGACTGATTCTCTGCTGACATGAAGCCAGATTGTCTGTTACGGGACCTTTCTCCTCTGCCTGGGTTCTGGGCCTAAATTTATGAAAATTGACTCTTACAGTGGTGGGTGACGTGAAGCCTGATTCTCTGCTATGATATGAAGACTGATTCTCTGCTGACATGAAGCCAGATTGTCTGTTACGGGACCTTTCTCCTCTGCCTGGGTTCTGGGCCTAAATTTATGAAAATTGACTCTTACAGTGGTGGGTGACGTGAAGCCTCATTCTCTGCTATGACATGCAGACTAATTCTCTGCTGACATGAAGACAGATTCTCTGTTACGGGACCTCTCTCCTCTGCCTGGGTGCTGGGCCTAAATATATGCCAATGGACTGTTGCAGTGGTGGCTGACGTGAAGCCTCATTCTCTGCTATGACATGCAGACTAATTCTCTGCTGACATGAAGCCAGATTCTCTGTTACGGGACCTCCCTCCTCTGCCTGGGTGCTGGGCCTAAATATATGCCAATGGACTGTTGCAGTGGTGGCTGACGTGAAGCCTCATTCTCTGCTATGACATGCAGACTAATTCTCTGCTGACATGAAGACAGATTCTCTGTTACGGGACCTCTCTCCTCTGCCTGGGTGCCGGGGCCTAAATATCTGAGAATGGACTGTTCCAGTGGTGGGTGACGGGAAGCCAGATTCTCTGCTATGGAACCTCTCTCCAATTGATTTTGGTTAATTTTTATTTATTTAATTTTTATTTTAATTCATTTCCCTATCCACATTTGTTTGCAGGGGATTTACCTACATGTTGCTGCCTTTTGCAGCCCTCTAGCTCTTTCCTGGGCTGTTTTACAGCCTTTTTAGTGCCGAAAAGTTCGGGTCCCCATTGACTTCAATGGGGTTCGGGTTCGGGACGAAGTTCGGATCGGGTTCGGATCCCGAACCCGAACATTTCCGGGATGTTCGGCCGAACTTCTCGAACCCGAACATCCAGGTGTTCGCTCAACTCTATTAGAGAGGTGAAAAAGAATCCAAGGATCCCCACCAAGGCCATCCTGGTGAATCTGGGCTCTGCTGGTGGCAATGTCTCAAGGCAGACAATCCAACACTGCACACTGCTGGGTTCCACGGATGCAGACCAAGGAGGACACCACTTCTCCAGATAAGGCACATAAAAGCTCGCTTGGCCTTTGCAAAAGCTCATCTGGACAAAGAAGAAGACTTCTGGTCTTCTGTGTTATGGTGAAATGAAACAAAAATTTTATTGTTTGGTCACAATGATGTTTTCTTTCATTTGGCGTAAAAAAAAGGAGAAGCCTTCAACCCAAAGAACACCATCCCCACTGTCAAACATGGTGCTGGGAACCTAATGCTTTGGGGGTGTTTTTCAGCCAATGGACCAGGGAACCTAATTACAGTAAATGGCACCATGAAAAAAGAGCAATACATGATGATTCTCAATGACAACATCAGGCAGTCTTCAGATAAACTTGGCCTTGGGCACCAGTGGACATTTCAGCATGACAATGACCCAAAACACACAGCAAAAGTGGTGAAGAAATGGTTAGCAGACAACAACATTAACGTTTTGGAGTGGCCCAGCCAGAGTCCAGACTTGAATCCAATTGAGAATCTGTGGAGGGAGCTAAAGATCAGGGTGATGGCAAGAAGACCCTTCAACCTGAAAGATTTGGAGCTCATTGCTAAAGATGAAGGGGCAAAAATACCTGTGGAGACATGCAAAAAGCTGGTCTGCAATTATAGGAAGCGTTTGATTGCTGTAATAGCCAATAAAGGCTTTTCTATTGATTATTGAGAAGGGTATGAATAATTTTGGACTGGACACTTTTTGCTCAAATGTAAATAAAAGATGAGAAATGTTTTTTTTTTCCCCACAATAATGCCTCTTGTACATTGTCTTATTATCTTTTGGGAGACACCTACAGTATGTCATTTACCATAAAAAAATGACTTGCTGGCTGAATAAAAGTAACCTTATAGTCAAAATTTGCCAGGGCTATGAATAATTGTGGGCAGCACTGTATACCACTGCATTCCCAGAAGTATGATGCAAGTACAATATAGCTTTATTTTATGTCTTCAATAAAAGATACAGTGGAAATGTGACTGGGTTCTGATGTTTCAGTGCTCCTTGGTCACAAACCAAAAAAATAAATAAAATAGATTACAATTCAATAAGGATACACGATAATCTAGTGTAATAAATTATATGGAATATACAAATGTAGTTATTCGGAATAAAACATAATATTTTCTCATCTTTATTCTAATGATGTCACACTGTGATTTCCTAAGTTTCTCCAGTCATGGTTTTTTCCTAACAGTATATTCCATATATCTTATTACACTCTAGATTATCACATATCCTTATTGTATTGTATTATATTTAGTTTTCATTAGAGACTCTGTGACCAAAGTCCAAGTTGGACCGAAATGTCAGAACACAGTCACATTTCCACTGTTTCTAACTTTCATTGAAGAATTAAAATAAAGCTATATTTTGCTTGCATCATACTTCTGGGAGTGCAGTGGTATATTTTCTTCAAGTACTACTACCCATAGGCAGCCAACCTACTGCCTTATATATTCTATGCTTTGCCACCTTTGCTGCTGCTACTATTGTGACCTTATGCCACTATATCTTTACCCTTTCCACATCCACAATGCACTGCTGCTGCAACCAATTAAGGCTACTTTCACACTGGCGTTTTGGCTTTCCATTTGTGAGATCCGTTCAGGGCTCTCAAAAGCGGTTCAAAATGGATTTGTTTTGCCCTAATGCATTCTGAATGGAAAAGGATCGACCCAGAATGCATCAGTTTGTCTCCTTTCAATCAACATTCCGTTCTGGAGGAGGACACCAGAACGCTGACTGCAGCGTTTTGCTGTCCACCTGACGAAGTGGAGCCAACTGGATCCGTCCTGGCACACAATGTAAGTCAATGGGGATGGATCTGTTTTCTCTGGCACAATAGAAAAAGGATCCATCCCCCATTGACTTTCAATGGTGTTCAAGACTAGAGATGAGCGAATTGAAGCTGATGAAGTCAAATTTGTTCCGAATTTCAGAAAAAAATTGATTTTGAACGAATGCGAATTTCCTCGCGCTTCGTGGTAACGAATCAAATTTTTTCCTAACATGGCAGCTACAATGGTGGCTAAAATGGCAAATACACGTGTGGGGACATAGGGCAAGGAACTCTGGGAAGGCGGTATAACCCATAATGCCATGCATGCAGCCAGCCAGCCCGGTGATGTCACAGCCCTATAAATATGGCGGCCATCTTAGATTCTGCCATTCACCATCGTACTTTGTTCAGGGACAGACGTTTATGCAGGCGCTAGGGAGAGTGAAAGAAATCCTCATTGTGAAAAAAAAGCCTTTTTTATAAGTGCACGATAAGGGTACTTTCACACTAGACGCAGTTCACATTTGGTGTTATTTGCAATGAAAACATTTATTGTCAGTTCAGTACAATACGAGAAAAATAGACGCTGCTCACATTTGGTGTTATTTGCTCTGAAATGATTCATTGTTAGTTCAGCACAATAAGAGCAAAATAGACGCTGTTCACATTTGGTGTGATTTGCTTTAAAAACATTTATTGTCAGTTCAGTACAATACGAGAAAAATAGATGCTTTTCACATTTCGTGTTAATTGCTCTAAAAACATTTATTGTCAGTTCAGTACAATACAAGAAAAATAGATGCTGTTCACATTTGGTGTTATTTGCTCTAATAACATTTATTGTCAGTTCAGTTAAATACGAGAAAAATAGACGCTGTTCACATTTGGTGTTATTTGCTCTATAAGCGTTTCTTGTCATATTTCTAGAGAAAAAGAGAAAAATACACAGAGTTCACATTTGGTGTTATTTGAACAGAAATAACTTAGTGGCCTATTTCAGTACAATACGAGAAATATATACTCAGTTCACGTTTGCTTGCATTTGCGCAGAAATAATTTAGTGGCCTATTTCAATACAAAAAGAAAAATATATTCATTGCTTTTAGGGGTGTTTTAATTTCTGTTTAATTTGTTTACTTTAGCTACAAGTATGTCAGGCAGAGAAGTGCCAGGCCATGCACAGAGGAGTGGCAGAGGCCTGAATGTTTCTGGCGCAAGCAAAGGTCGCAGCAGAGTAAGGGGGCGTGGCAGCAGGAGTTGCAGCGAGAGGCCTGAGCTCCCGATGTCATCTAGCGGTCATGTACTGACCAGCAACCCAGCGGTTCTTGATTTGTTAACTCAGTCATCCACGTCATCCCAAGTGACATCTGACACCCCCAGCCAACAGTCGGTGGGTTCGTCAGACACAACCCTTAGTTGGCATGGCCCAGGAGCAGGCCCTGTGCCCTCATCTGTCCTCAACCTGCCTCTGTCCTTTTCAGTTCCCTCACTGTGAAAAAGTATTATATGCTGTAGACTCTGCTCCACTTTTCAGCGAGGAATAGCTACTAGAGGACATTCAGCAGCTACTCCCCAGCCAAGATCTGGAGGAGACATCCGCCGCTTCATCTGCTAGGTGGGCAAGAAGTGATGAGGAGAGTGGCGCGGGAGCTTGTGTTGCGAGCGGTCAGGCTCCTGACCCAGAGACCGTTGAGGAGGACATCAGTGATGTGCAGACACTAATGAATGATGATGAAGCTGATCGCACTTGGGAGCCGGGTGAAGAAGGTGCTTTGTCATCATCAGGAGAAGAGGGTGGCAGTTTGCCTGTGAGCCAGCAAGTGGCTGGGAGTCAGCAGGGTAGCAGCAGTGGGAGGTCAGGAGCCAAACGGGCACAGGGTAGAACATCCACTTTGCAGCAGCCTACCTGCCTGGAAAGGAGTGGGGCAGGGACTCACGGAGGCAGTGGCGGTAGTGGTCAGCCAGTGAGTAGTGTTGGGGGTAAAATCAGGTACTCGGCGGTGTGGCAGTTTTTTGTGAAGCCTCAACATGGCCATATGTAGAATATGTGGGCAGAAGGTGAAGCGTGGGTAGGGTGCAAATGTTGGCACCACTGCCCTGCATCAACATATGCAGCATCACAATAAAGTGGCCTGGGAGAACCATAGCTTTGATGTGGTGGTCCAGCCTGCCGCAGCTACTGCTACATCACCCAGTGGTACACATTCAGTTTCAGCCAGTCAAGGCTCCACCACCTCAGTCGAAGGGAGCTGTCTGTCAATCCCATCTTCTGCTGGTCCAGATGCTCCTGCTCCTATTGCTCATCATTCATACCGTCACCGAAGCGATTGCCAACAGACAGCAGTATGCGTGCATGCATCCAATGGCACAGAAGCTGAACGTGCTCCTGTTCAAGTTGCTGGTGCTGCAGTCCCTTCCTTTCCAAATGGTGGACTCTGCACCTTTCAGAGAGCTGATGGCTTGTGCCGAGCAGAGGTAGACAGTCCCAAGCCGTCATTTCTTTGCGAAAAAGGCAGTACCAGTCCTGCACACACATGTAGAACAGAACGTGGGCCAGTCCTTGAGCCTGTCGGTGTCTGCCAAAGTGCACGGCAGTGCCAACGTGTAGAGCTGTAACTATGGTCAGGGACAATACATGTCCTTTACGGCCCACTGGGTGAATGTGGTTCCTGCACAGCCACACCAGCAACTTGGCCAGGTCACGCCGCTTCTGCCTCCACGTTGTCATGCCGTTGGTCCTGCGACAATGTTCGCCTCTGCCTCCTCATCCTCCACCATGTCCTCAGCCTCCACTGCAGGGAAACAGTCAAAGTGCCCCAACAGCATACCACATGTGCAGGGCTCGGCGGTGTCACGCTGTTTTGCACCTTGTTTGCCTGTGCAAACAAAGTTACACAGGGGAGGAACTGCTCGTTGTGATGCATCAAGAAATCGAATCCTGGCTTTCTCCGCAACAACTGAAAATCGGAACCATGACCGAAAACCGGAAGAACATGGTATCGGCACTGCGTCAAGGAAGGCTGAACCATGCGCCCTGCATGGCACACATGTTCAATTTGGTTGTCAAGTGGTTCCTGAAGTCTTCCACCCATCTGCAAGACATCCTAAAAATGGCAAGGAAACTGCATGCTCTTCAGCCACTTGTACAACGCAAAACACACCCTCCTTGAACTGCAGTGGCAGAACAGCATCCCCCAACATAGGTTGATATGCGACGTATCCACCCGTTGGAATTCCACTCTCCATATGTTGTACCGACTATATGAACAGAGAAAAGCCATCAACGATTTCTTGATGATGCAAGCGGATAGAAGTACTCCACTGTGTAACTTCGATGTCAGCCAGTGGCAGATCATGCGTGATACCTGTCGTTTGCTCAGGCCCTTTGAGGAGGCCACATTCATTTTAAGCTGCCAGGATTACGGAATTAACAATGTCATTCCCCTGCTTCATGTCCTGGAACAGATGCAGGTAACAATAGCTGGTCAGGGGACAGGAGACGTGCCACCTCGATCTCATGGCCACATAAGCCCTGTGGGGCCTGAACTGGAAGAGGAGGGGGAGGAGGACATGGGAGCACAGGCAATATGTAGCCAAATGGGTGGCTTTTCTACTCAGCTGACAGGATAGGAGGATCAGGAGCAGAAAGAGAAGCTTCAGGGCGCTGAGGAAGACGAGACAGAGGACCCGGACACACCACCATGGCAGTATACAGTGGAGATGGAGGCAGGGAGTCCCTCCAAGTCACTTGCAAAAATGGCACGATGCATGCTCATTTGCTTGTGTAGTGACAGCCGAATTGTCACCATTCGGCAGATGGATGACTTCTGGCTCTCCACCTTGTTGGACCCTTGCTACTGGTCCAGAATAGGGGCCTTATTTACACATTCACCGAGAAGGAGGACAAACTGAACTACTACAGAGACATCCTATGTAGTCAGTTGGCTGCTACTATCTGCTCCATCGTCCATCCTCTCGCAGGTCTGACTGGGGAGGGCCCTCTGCGCTCATGTTCCACTGCCATGGCTGCTGGGGAGGGGTGGGGTGGCAGGAGCAGTAGCAGCTCTATGAGCAGCATCCTGAGTCTACAGTCGCTGATGAGTACCCACATAGTGAAGAAACTACTCACCAGCAGCAGCTACACGTAGAGCAGAACCTGAACCAGCAGGTGGTGGAATACTTGGACAGCACCCTGCCACCCCACATTGAAGATCCGCTGGACTACTGTGTAGCCAAAATGGATTTGTGGCTGCAACTGGCAGAGTTTGCCCTGGAAAAGCTGTTCTGCCCGGCCAGAAGTGTGGCATCAGAGCGGGTGTTTAGTGCGGCGGGGGCCATAGTTACCCCAAGGAGAACTCACCTGTCCACCCAAAATGTGTCAAGATGAATCAGGCATGGATCAGCCAGGATTTCCAATTGTAGCATACTATACCACAGGGGTCTCTTTGTCCGGAGAAATCATCACGGGTTCCCAGTCATCATGGAAATATAAGGAGGGCATCTATTTTCCCCAATGAAGAATTATTATTATCCGCTGCAGATTTATCACGGAGATACCGGATTTTACAATAATACATTATTATTTTGTGCTTTAGCAATACTGATGAATTATTGAGTAAATGCTGACCGAGTGAAGGCGGATGCTCCACACAGGATTTGTTTTTTAGTGGGTTATTGTTCTGACGGATCAGATGAAGGGCAAAATAATAAGTGACGTCAACACAAACTTATTGCTGACACCCTCTCCACTCTATAAGGAGAAAAGAGACCAGCACTCGCTTGTTTAGATAATCTTGCTGTGATTTATTGTCACATTCCAGTGACCGTTTTGGCATACAATCTGCCTTTGTCAAACTGTGAACAAACAGTAAAACAGCACCCATTTAAATAACCCGCCAAACCTCAGACCTTGTGTGAGGTAGTCATGGCAACCAAGTAAACAAACAGTAAACAAAAGGAGAAGCAAAAGGGGAGGGGTAAAGGAGTGGGGGAGTTTCTTGAATATCAAAAGTCCGTGGCATAGTGAGAATCATTATAGTTCATAGAGGACATCCATTTTATCGATATGTATTCATTAATTCATTTCACGTCCGCTGTAAAAAAATCATATATATATGATCATTATCATCATCAAAAAAGTTTTTATAAAAAGCTATTTAATGCAAAGTTCCGGTTTAGTCCTCTGGGTTCCAGTGTCTGGAGACGATGAATCCAATAAGCCTCTCTTTTAAGCAGAAGTTTGTGCCTGTCACCGCCACGTCACGTTTGGGGGACACTATCAATGATCTGGAAGTGTAATTACGTAAATTACTACCCCAGCACACTCCCTATGCGTGTTACTGCAAGGCAATGTGTTCTACACCCATATAAAGGCTCTATGCAGCCAGGAAATAACCATTTTTAATGCGATTCCTCGCAAATTAATTCGGATCGAAGCAAAATTCGGCGAACCGGCCGAATAGAATTTTTAAGAAATTTACTAATCTCTATTCAAGACAGATCCATCATGGCTATAGAAGACATAATACAACCGGATCCGTTCATGACGGATGCATGCGGTTGTATTATTGTAACAGAAGCGGTTTTTGCAGATCCATGACGGATCCGCAAAAAACGCTAGTGTGAAAATAGCCTCAGAGGGAGAATTTTTCTAGGCTTGTTCACAACGTCCCAATTTCTTCTGACAATCAAAACTTGTTTGCGTTGCATGAACAGGCATTCAGACCCTGTCAAGGGATAATTTTTAGAAGCTTGGTCCCCAAAGCCACTATTTAAAAATGTTTTAAACATGATCTTCCCCAATACGGGACAATTTTTGTAATTTTTGGAATATAAAAAAGCATAACACATGTGTTATGTTTTTAAACATGTGTTTGCCCTCAGTTATGTATGTCACTCTAACATTACATACTGTCATTACGTTACAGAGCTTGGGGGGGGGGGGGGGAATTCATAAAAAATAAATGAAAGAGTTAGCAAGTTTTCATAAAAATTCGTAGGAGACTAGAAGGTCTTATATACAAATTTTCAAGGCAATTGGACAGACTTTGGTTTGTTCCGAATCAATTAAGCCTAATATTTAAAAAAATTCGGTGAACCTGAACTGAACCGACTCTCGAGTGGTTCACTCATCTCTAGTGAGGAGTATTGTAGGCCAGGTAATTCTGCTCTTGTTTTCTGGGAAAATATATACAAATGAAAATAAGCATATCTTACTTGGGATAGCATCAGAAAGGTTTAACTTTTTTTTCTTTTTGGAAGTAAAGTTTATTTGAATTTCTTGAACAGAAACCTAAAGATGTGCAAGGAGGAACATTTTCTAACCTATAATACTCCCAATACTCCTCACACATACTAGTTGCTCTCCATAATAACAAAAAGTACTAGCTAAGCTGATTTTCTCATCTCTGATAAAAGGTTATTGTGTGAAGTAGAACTATCTGCTGGTGTGAAACACTAATGGTGTCATTTATTAAGACCAACTCTGGTCTTAATAACCCTGCCCTGGCGCTTGATGTGCCTAAGTTATGTCGAGGTGCTGGCCTTTACATAACTTAGGTGCATCCACCGCCGACCTAAATCTACTCCAACTCCCTTACTCGCATAGATTTAGATAATTTTCTATGCCTAAAACAGGCGTAGAAAATGATAAATGAGATGGGCTGGCCCACTTGTAAACTCCCCCCCCCCCCATGCCACACCTCCTTGGAGTATCTCTATTCATAAATGACCCCCTAAGTTTTTTTTTCTTTTTGGAAGGATGGCTGATTAGCACTTTTATTTTACAGAAGAGCATTGGTTTTCTTTTCCTTTTGGAGCATTTCCACAGGAGTATTACATGTTGGTCTCTCTCACTCTCCGATTTGTGTAGAATCGATTAAGACCTGAATAGATTTTTTGGAAAAATGATTTTGTCATGAAGCGCATTTCTTTGTAAGTAGCGGGTGCAATGACAGGGTATAGTGATTGCACCACTCCCTGTCTTTGTACCTCTCAGATGCTGCGTTCATAGCTGAGCAGTAAACGTGGCAAATAAAAAAAAAAACTTATCTCATCCATTTGCTCACAAAGGGACAGTCACCGCCATCTTACGTGGCCCGTGATGACATCATCTTGGCATACATCACGGCGCACTGGATTTTGTGAAAGATCTAACAAGCAAGATGGTGGCAGTAGGATGGAGTAATGTATATTTCTCCAGCAGTGGATAGAAGAGTGGGACTGTTGCTGTTACTGCACAAAACCTTTTCCCATAAAATTATGTCTATTGATAAAGATAGCAAAGGCAGATTGCTCTACTACATCTTTCAGTGATATTAGCCCTTAGAATGTATACGCAGAGCATCAGATGTTTTATGGTTCCATGAGTGTGCCAATTTTGGCAGATTCTAATTTTCATCAATTGTTTGGAGGCAATTTAATTGTGTGTATCTATGCAAAAAAAATTGTCTGGAAATACTTGGACACATACATCTGATCAAAAGACACTTGGGAACAAGGGAGACCACTGGATTGGTTGATAGCTGAGATTAAAAATAACTTCAGTGTAAGGGAATATGTGCATTATGTGCACCCAGATGACTCATAGTCAAGAAACAATATTTTTTTTCTTATCCCAGCTATTAATCCCAAAGATGATGAAGATACAGATTGAGGATGTGGTTGTCACTTTATGCTTCCATATTTCCTAATGTGTTATAAGTATACCCTAAAGGAAACAATTACATCTGGAGATTACCATATTTTCTGACAAGGAATGAGAACTTAGTAAATCTGCTGAAAGGTTGGGGAATGAAGTATGTTCATACTCCTAAAAAATATACTTAAGAATCTTTATTGTTTTGGGAAACAGCTATTGTGGCCCTGAGTGGGCAATAATGATACATGTCCAATCTTTCAAAAAAGCAACAGGAAACAGTATGAAAAGGCTAGCCAAGAGGTCTGTTTGCAGTATACAAACTTTTCTTGTCTCATTCTCCACAAATAAAGGAAAAGTGGATCTAGGGAGTGCACAGTATGGGTTTATCAGAGAGAGGGTTTTTTGTGTTTGCAAATGGAGTTAGATTATCCCAGATTCAGAAATAAATTTAGTAGGTTGGCCTATTTGGTGAAGGGCAAGCGACCTGTTACTAATATTCACTAGATTAGAAAGTTAGATGGCTCTTTTGAGAAAGGACCCTATGAAAATTAATGGCTTATTCAATGCTTTTTGGAAGTTACCCAGGAGCAGCTGGCATCTCATAATGCTCCAATAACTGCATGGTGGTTCAAAATGTATCTTCTCAGCGTGCAGGCAAGGCTCCTGGGTCGGATGGTTTCCCTGGTTAACCTATTTATATCAAAACAAAGGGCAAATAGGTTGTTTGAGATTTTGCCTCTCTAATTTCCCATATTGGATTTACTCAGAATCAATCCAATGTTACTAATCTCAGGAAGGTGCTGAAGGTCTTCAATAAATTTAGTTGAGGAATGCGGATTGGAGTAGTGGCCACCTTTCCCTGCTCATCATCGATACTGAGAAGGCCTACAATTGGGAAATGTTGCTGAAAATCAAGTTGATAAGATAATTGGTCTAGATTTACAAGCAAAGTCGATTTTGCGATTGTACGACAAGATATGCATAAGTAGTAAAACATAATATCAATAGTTATCTTTTTTATCATACTGACCCATAGAATAAAAGTAAAATGCTAGTTGTCAGACAGTGAAAAACAGATTAAAAATGTATATAAAAACAAATGAACAAGCTACAGTATATGTACTACAAAATAGTGCCACTGAAAAACACTCAAAGTCATAAGATACATCAATGGAAAAATAAAAAAGTTACGGCTTTAAGAATGTGCTGATGCAGAAACCATTCATGTGGAATCTAATGCTTAAAAGAAGAAATACTTGATTCTTAATGTGTTAGGTAAAAAATGGCAAGGAACTTTTGGCTGACTTTCTTTTTTTTTCTTTCAGTTGCTTTTTAGACTTTTCTTGCTTTTGTTATCCTTATGCTCAAGTTTAGGACTGCTACATCTGTATATTTTCAACAAGTACTTGTATTCAACAGGAGCAAGAACATTGCCAGCTTAGACTGCTGTCTTGATGCTAAGCAGTGACCTCAACATATTTGGGCAACTTCTTATCAGTGTGGCGGAACCATAAAAACAAATGGCACCTCAGTACAGCAATGTATTGCAGACATACAGAAGTACTGTACCTTAAGGGTGTCTGTTTTGGCTCTGTACAGCTCAGAGGTTGGTTAAGACTTATTTCTAAGAAAAGAACTAGTTTAGTAATAATGCTGGGCAATTATTAAACCTTACATTCTTGCATTTTTATAAAAGAGTGTCAGTAATGACCAAAAGAAATGAGACACAGTTGAGTGAATTTATTCTCTTGGGATTTTCTGCAAACCGCCAACCTTTCCTTTTTGCAATCTTTCTAATAATTTATTTTTTTACTTTAATGGGGAACATAATGATAATTCTGACTGTGACCAGAGAATCACAGCTCCATGCCCCAATGTATCTTTTTCTCCGCAGTTTGTCCATTACTGAAATCTTCTATATTTCGGTGACAGTGCCTCGAATGCTTAGAGACTTTTTACATGTGGATAAAGGCATCTCATTCATAGGATGTGCAGTTCAGCTTTACTTCTTCTGTTTCCTTGGCACAACAGAGTGCTTCCTTCTTGCATTCATGGCGTATGATCGATTTGTGGCTATTTGTCATCCACTTCACTACATGACCATAATGACGAAATCTAAGTGTTCAGAACTTTCTTTGGGGTCTTGGCTGTCTGGGATCTTTTTATCTTTGATTCAGATTTCTTATGTTTTTAGTTTGCCTTTTTGTTCTTCAAATATCATTGACCATTTCTTTTGTGACATACTGCCGGTGGTAAAGTTGGCCTGTGCTGACACCTTTGCTAATGAGATTGCTATTTTGGTATATAGCTCTCTGGTTATACCTTTTCCATTTCTGTTAATTTTTGTCTCCTATGTGTGTATTATTAACAGTATATTAAAAATTCCTTCCTCTATTGGGAGGAAAAAAGTGTTTTCCACATGTGGGTCTCACCTTACATCTGTGACTTTATTCTACGGAACAGCTACTATAACCTATCTGAAGACAAAATCCATTGAATCATATGGAGGGGCAAAATTAATATCTCTGCTTTATGCTGTCTTCATCCCTATGCTTAACCCAGTAATTTATAGTTTGAGGAATTCGGTAATTAAGAATGCTATGTGTAGGTTGATGAAACTATGAGCGTGTTCAGTCCAGGAAACATGCTCCGTGTTAGGTCGACGTGCCACACACGGTAGTATAGCGAATTTTCTGTTGTTTATGCTTTGCTTCTGCTTTTCCAGTGTTTATATTCCATGTTTATATTTTTTTACCTTGATATACTTAATGTACTGGTAGCGGTAGGCGTATGCTCTGTTATTTCTTTCTTTTGTTTTTTGCTGCTGCTGGTGTGGTCCGCTGACTCTGCGGCTTCCTTTTTGTCCTCTCTTTGGGGCGGTTTCCATTTGCTGCTATTTTTCATTGTTTATTTGTTATATGCATTTCTGTCATATTGAATGAAGACATCTTACTATTTCTATACGGAGGTTTGTGTTTACTTGATATTGGTTATGGTGATTTATCAATTAAATGCCTCTGTCTATCAGTTATTAGTATCCAAATTTGTATTTACTGCTAGTCTGAAGTGGATTTGCAGCATCATATTTATTTATGATGTGAATTCCTTCCTGGTCATGAGTCTGCAGAACTGTAGTCACATATTGACATGACTGCAGTTCAGTAGACCTGCAGTAAGATGGGAATTCACAGCATCATAAATCATTATGATGCTGATAATCCACTTCAGATGAGCAGCATTTATTCCAGGAAATATTTCTCCCACAGTGTTTCGGTCTGAACATGTTGGTCTGAAATTAACCTAATGCCTGTTGAGGTGAT
This sequence comes from Bufo gargarizans, assembly GCF_014858855.1. NCBI lineage: Eukaryota > Metazoa > Chordata > Amphibia > Anura > Bufonidae > Bufo > Bufo gargarizans. Next base: position 504,635,932 of record NC_058080.1, on the reverse strand, counting down.
TTTGTAAAAACATTATAGTTAAAGTAATATTTTTATTGGATAAATAAGCACCAACTTTCAAAACATGTCAATTTATATTTAAAAGGGTTATGCCATGACTCATGTAAAAAATGAAAATCAGACATGCTGTAGTACATGACAATCTCTTTCTAACACAGCTAGAACCAGCCCTGTACCTCACATGGATTCAGAGCTCCCACATTCATTGCTCCATATGCTATGTTCATGCTGGCAGCTTCTGGGGTGTGTTGTTTTTCAGGGGCTCGTCCTTTCTCCTGCAGCTTCTTTCCTGTAACTGTCACAGCTTGAAACAGTAGATATGGCTGGTGGCATTTTAAAGAAGAGAACTGAGCATGTGTGAGCATTAAGTAGGTGGATGTGAACACTACTATGCAGATTAAACACCAGGGGTACCATTATAATGATGTAAAATAAAATTCTCACAACTGAATCATTTTTGTATCAGAAAGTAAATTATAAAAGTAACTCGTTTTTAATACTGAATTATACTAAAATACCAATTAATGGTGGCACAACCACTTTAATTTCTGGCGTTGCTGTTTTGAAAAGATTGAGGATTAGGCTCATTTATTAATCCTCCCTCCTATCATGTTTGTAATTACATTAACCTACAAACCTGCCATGCATGATCACATGAGTAAAATGCTTCTGGGCAAGCCCTGAATATCGGTTTGAATCTGAATATCGGTTTGAATCTACACAGGTTCCCAGAAAAACAAATATTAGTTGTACAATTTAGTATTTTAAGTAAATCTTTTAACGTAGTTCTAGTAGCTGCATTGTATGTTGAATATTTAAGCTTTTCTAAAGTTTCTCATTTTGAATAATACTTTGTATGTGTAAAATGTATTTGTGCATTTTTTAAATTTATGAATGAGATGTTTTTTTATGGCTAGCACTTTGCTATCAACAAATCAGCAGTTGGAAATCATGGAGCACATATACCATTCTTGCACAAGGATCCTTTGTTAGTACTTTTCATTTTCAGTCAGGTAGGTAGTAGCTATGACATCCCAGCTCATTTTTTATTAGGTAGTAAAGTTACATTTTAACCCCTTTAGGACACAGCCATATTTCACCTTAAGGACCAGGCCATTTTTGCAAATATGACCAGTGTCACTTTAAGTGCTGATAACTTTAAAACGCTTTGACTTATCCAGACCATTCTGAGATTGTTTTTTCGCGGACAAGAACAGGACAGGTTATATTTTTTTGACGGACTGGAACCACGGACCAAGGACGCGGATAACAAACGGTGAACTATCCGCATTTTCCACGGCTCCATAGAAATGAATGGGTCCGCATCCGAAACGCTAAAATCGGCGGAACGGACACGTAAACAACATACGGTCGTGTGCATGAGGCCTTCACCAGAGTGATAACAGAGGGTTCAACACAAGATGTAAACCATTGGTGAGCCTGAAAAAGAGGAAGGCCAGAATAGAGTTTGCCAAACGACATCTAAAAAAGCCTGGAACAACATCCTATGGACAGATGAGACCAAGATCAACTTGTACCAGAGTGATGGGAAGAGAAGAGTATGGAGAAGGAAAGGAACTGCTCATGATCCTAAGTATACCACCTCATCAGTGAAGCATGGTGGTGGTAGTGTCATGGCGTGGGCATGTATGGCTGCAAATGGAACTAGTTCTCTTGTATTTATTGATGATGTGACTGCTGACAAAAGCAGCAGGATGAATTCTGAAGTGTTTCGGGCAATATTATCTTCTCATATTCAGCCAAATGCTTCAGATCTCATTGGACGGCGCTTCCCAGTGCAGATGGACAATGACCCAAAGCATGCTGCAAAAGCAACCAGAGTTTTTTAACCACCTCAGCTCCCCTAGCTTAGGCCTCATGCACACAACCGTTTTTTGTTTTTTACGGTCCGCAAAAACGGGGTCTGTAGGTCCGTGATCCGTGACCGTTTTTTCGTCCATGGGTCTTCCTTGATTTTTGGAGGATCCACGGACATGAAAAAAAAAGTCGTTTTGGTGTCCGCCTGGCCGTGCGGAGCCAAGCGGATCCGTCCTGAATTACAATGCAAGTCAGGCTACTTTCACACTTGCGCTCGGGGCTCCGCTTGTGAGTTCCGTTTGAAGGCTCTCACAAGCGGCCCCGAACGGATCCGTCCAGCCCTAATGCATTCTGAGTGGATGCGGATCCGCTCAGAATGCATCAGTATGGCTCCGTCTGTCCTCCGCTCCGCTTGCAGCGTTCGGGTGTCCGCGTGGCCGTGCGGAGGCAAACGGATCCGTCCAGACTTACAATGTAAGTCAATGGGGACGGATCCGTTTGAAGTTGACACAGTATGGCTCAATTTTCAAACGGATCCGCCCCCCATTGACTTTCAATGTAAAGTCAAAACGGATCCGTTTGCACTATCATGAACAAAAAAAAAAAAAAAAATGCGTTTGCATTATAGGTGCGGATCCGTCTGTGCAGACACCAGACGGATCCGCCCTGAACGCAAGTGTGAAAGTAGCCTCAATGGGGACAGATCCGTTTGACGTTGACACAATATGGTGCAATTGCAAACGGATCCGTCCCCATTGACTTTCAATGTAAAGTCTGGAGTCTCTTTTATACCATTGGATCAGAGTTTTCTCCAATCCGATGGTATATTTTAACTTGAAGCGTCCCTATCACCATGGGAACGCCTCTATGTTAGAATATACTGTCGGATATGAGTTACATTGTGAAAACTCATATCTGACAGTATATTCTAACACAGAGGCGTTCCCATGGTGATGGGGACGCTTCTAGTTAGAATATACTACAAACTGTGTACATGACTGCCCCCTGCTGCCTGGCAGCACCCGATCTCTTACAGGGTGCCGTGATCAGCACAATTAACCCCTCAGGTGCCGCACCTGAAGGGGTTAATTGTGGGTATCATAGCCCCCTGTAAGAGATCAGGGGCTGCCAGGCAGCAAGGGGCAGACCCCCCCCTCCCCAGTTTGAATATCATTGGTGGCCAGTGTGCGGCCTCCCCCGGCCCCCCTCCCTCCCTCTATTGCATTAATAACATTGGTGGCAGTGTGCGGCCTCCCCTCTCCCCCCCCTTCCCCCCCGATCATTGGTGGCAGCGGAGTTCCGATCGGAGTCCCAGTTTAACCGCTGGGGCTCCGATCGGTAACCATGGCAACCAGGACACTACTGCAGTCCTGGTTGCCATGGTTACTTAGCAATAGTAGAAGCATCATACTTACCTGCTGGCTGCTGCGATGTCTGTGTCCGGCCGGGAGCTCCTCCTACTGGTAAGTGACAGGTCTGTGCGGCGCATTGCTGTCACTTACCAGTAGGAGGAGCTCCCGGCCAGACACAGACATCGCAGCAGCCAGTAGGTAAGTATGATGCTTCTACTATTGCTAAGTAACCATGACAACCAGGACTGCAGTAGCGTCCTGGTTGCCATGGTTACCGATCGGAGCCCCAGCGATTAAACTGGGACTCCGATCGGAACTCCGCTGCCACCAATGATGGGGGGGGGGGTGGGGAGAGGAGAGGCCGCACACTGCCACCAATGTTATTAATGCAATAGAGGGAGGGAGGGGGGGCCGGGGGAGGCCGCACACTGCCACCAATTTTATTAATGCAATAGAGGGAGGGAGGGGGGCCGGGGGAGGCCACACACTGTGCTACCAACGTATTAATACAATAGAGGGAGGAAGGGGGGGGGGGGCGCACACTGTGCCACCAATGTTATTATTACAATAGAGGGAGGGAGGGGGGGCCGCACTGGCCACCAATGAAATTTAAACTGGGGAGGGAGGGGGTCTGCCCCCTGCTGCCTGGCAGCCCCGGATCTCTTACAGGGGGCTATGATATGCACAATTAACCCCTTCAGGTGCAGCACCTGAGGGGTTAATTGTACGGATTACAGCCCCCTGTAATAGATCGGGTGCTGCCAGGCAGCAGGGGGCAGTCATGTACACAGTCCGTTGTATATTCTAACTAGAAGCGTCCCCATCACTATGGGAACGCCTCTGTGTTAGAATATACTGTCGGATCTGAGTTTTCACGAAGTGAAAACTCAGCTCTGAAAAAGCTTTTATGCAGACGGATCTTCGGATCCGTCTGTATGAAAGTAACCTACGGCCACGGATCACGGACACGGATGCCAATCTTGTGTGCATCCGTGTTCTTTCACGGACCCATTGACTTGAATGGGTCCGTGAACCGTTGTCCGTCAAAAAAATAGGACAGGTCATATTTTTTTGACGGACAGGATACACGGATCACGGTCTCTGCTGCAAAACGGGGCATTTTCAGATTTTTCCACGGACCCATTGAAAGTCAATGAGTCCGCGAAAAAAAATGGAAAACGGCACAACGGCCACGGATGCACACAACGGTCGTGTGCATGAGGCCTTAAACACCCTTAATGACCAGACCACTTTTCACAATTCTGCACTACACAACTTTCACGGTTTATTGTTCGGTCATACAACTTACCACCCAAATGGATTTTACCTCCTTTTCTTCTCACTAATAGAGCTTTCATTTGGTGGTATTTCATTGCTGCTGACATTTTTACATTTTTTGTTAATAATCGAAATTTACAGAAATTTTTGCCAAAAAATGACATTTTTCACTTTCAGTTGTATTTATTTTTTAAAAGCTACATTTCTATATAATTTTTTCTCTAAACTTATTGTTCTACATGTCTTTGATAAAAAAAAATGCAATAAGTGTATATTTATTGGTTTGGGTAAAAGTTATAGCGTTTATAAACTATGGTACAAAAATGTGAATTTCCACATTTTGAAGCAGCTCTGACTTTCTGAGCACCTGTCATGTTTTCTGAGGTTCTACAATGCCAGGACAGTAGAAAAACCCCACAAATTACCCAATTTCGGAAAGTAGACACCCTAAGGTATTCACTGATGGGCATAGTGAGTTCATAGAACTTTTTATTGTTTGTCACAAGTTCTTTTTTCTTTTTTTCTTACAAAGTCTCATATTCCACTAACTTGTGACAAAAAATGAAAACTTTCATGAACTCACTATGCCCACGAAATACCTTGGGGTGTCTTCTTTCCAAAATGGGATCACTTGTGGGGTAGTTATACTGCCCTGGCATTTTAGGGGCCCTAATGCGTGAGAAGTAGTTTGAAATTCAAATGTGTAAAAAATGCCCTGTGAAATCCTAAAGGTGCTCTTTAGAATTTGGGCCCCTTTGCCCACCTAGGCTGAAAAAAAAGTGTCACACATGTGGTATCGCCGTACTCAGGAGAAGTTGGGCTATGTGTTTTGGGGTGTCTTTTTACATATACCCATGCTGGGTGAGAGAAATATCTCTCTAAAAGTCAACTTTTCCCATTTTTTTTATACAAAGTTGTCATTTGACAGAGATATTTATCTCACCCAGCATGGTTATATGTAAAAAGACACCCCGAAACACATAGCCCTACTTCTCCTGAGTACGGTGATACCACATGTGTGACACTTTTTTGCAGCCTAGGTGGGCAAAGGGGCCCAAATTCTAAAGAACACCTTTAGGATTTCACAGGGCATTTTTAACACCTTTGGATTTCAAACTACTTCTCACGCATTAGGGCCCCTAAAATACCAGGGCAGTATAACAACCCCAGAAGTGACCCCATTTTGGAAAGAAGACACCCCAAGGTATTCCATGAGGGGCATGGTGAGTTCCTCAAATTTTTTTATTTTTTTGGCACAAGTTAGCGGAAAATGCTGATTTTTTTTCTTGATTTTTTTTTCTTACAAAGTCTCATATTCCACTAACTTGTGACAAAAAATAAAAACTTCCATGAACTCACTATGCCCCTCACGAAATACCTTGGGGTGTCTTCTTTTCAAAATGGGGTCACTTGTGGGGTTGTTATACTGCCCTGGCATTGTAGGGGCCCTAACGCGTGAGAAGTAGTTTGAAATCCAAATGTGTTAAAAATGCCCTGTGAAATCCGAAAGGTGCTCTTTAGAATTTGGGCCCCTTTGCCCACCTAGGCTGCAAAAAAGTGTCACACATGTGGTATCGCTGTACTCAGGAGAAATTTGGCAATGTGTTTTGGGGTGTCTTTTTACATATACCCATGCTGGGTGAGAGAAATATCTCTCTAAAAGACAACTTTTCAAATATTTTTATACAAAGTTGTCATTATAGAGAGATATTTCTCTCACCCAGCATGGGTATATGTAAAAAGATACCCCAAAACACATTGCCCAACTTCTCCTGAGTACGGCGATACCACATGTGTGACACTTTTTTGCAGCCTAGGTGCGCAAAGGGGCCCAAATTCCTTTTAGGAGGGCATTTTTAGACATTTGGATTCCAGACTTCTTCTCACGCTTTAGGTCCCCTAAAATGCCAGGGCAGTATAAATACCCCACAAGTGACCCCATTTTGGAAAGAAGACACCCCAAGGTATTTCGTGAGGGGCATGGCGAGTTCATAGAAGTTTTTTATTTTTGGGCACAAGTTAGCGGAAATTTATTTTATTTTGTTTTTTTTCTCACAAAGTCTCCCTTTCCGCTAACTTGTGACAAAAAGTTCAATCTTTCATGGACTCAATATGCCCCTCAGCGAATACCTTGGGGTGTCTTGTTTCCAAAATGGGGTCACATGTGGGGTATTTATACTGCCCTGACATTTTAGGGGCCCTAAAGCATGAGAAGAAGTCTGGAATACAAATGTCTAAAAAATTTGCATTTGGATTCTGTGAGGGGTATGGTGAGTTCATGTGAGATTTTATTTTTTGTCACAAGTTAGTGGAAAATGAGACTTTGTAAGAAAAAACTAAACAAAAAAAATCTATTTCCGCTAACTTGTGCAAAAAAAAAAATCTATGAACTCGCCATGCCCCTCAAAAGTGATCTTTTTTATAGCGCTGCAGCGATTTGACAGTGTTTTTGCAGTGATCAGAAAAAAATATATTTCTGTCACTGCGGTGGGGCGGACTGAACGCAGTGGGGCGCCGCAAAGACGCAATCCTGCGTGCGGCGGTCCTGTACTGGTTAAGGTAAAGAAGTGGAATGCTATGCAATGCCCAAGTCAATCACCTGACCTGAATCCGATTGAGCATGCATTTCACGGCTTTTTTGTAGAGCCTATAGAACATTTGCGGACAAGAAAAGGCATTTTCTATATAGTTCTGGCAATGTGCGGATCCGCAAAATGCGGAAAGCACATTGCCGGAGTCCGTGTTTTGCGGATCCGCGGTGTCCGTGTTTTGCGGATCCGCGGTGTCCGTGTTTTGCGGATCCGCGGTGTCCGTGTTTTGCGGATCCGCGGTGTCCGTGTTTTGCGGATCCGCGGTGTCCGTGTTTTGCGGATCCGCGGTGTCCGTGTTTTGCGGATCCGCGGTGTCCGTGTTTTGCGGATCCACGGATCCGCAAAACACATATGGACGTCTGAATGGAGCCTTACAGGGGGGTGATCAGGGAGTCTCTATGGGGTGATCACCCCCCTGTCATTGATCACCCCTCTGTAAGGCTCCATTCAGATGTCCGTATGTGTTTTGAGGATCCGCGGATCCATAAATCGGATCCGCAAAACATATATGGACGTCTGAATGGAGCCTTACAGGGGGGTGATCAATGACAGGGGGGTGATCAGGGAGTCTATATGGGGTGATCACCCCCCTGTCATTGATCACCCCCCTGTAAGGCTCCATTCAGACGTCCGTTTGTGTTTTGCGCATCCGCGGATCCGTGGATCCGCAAAACACGGACACTGCGGATCCGCAAAACACATACGGACATCTGAATGGAGCCTTCCAGGGGGGTAATCAATCACAGGGGGGTGATCAGGGAGTCTATATGGGTTGATCAGGGGGTTAATAAGGGGTTAATAAGTGACAGGGGGGGTGTAGTGTAGTGGTGTTTGGTGCTACTTTACAGAGCTGCCTGTGTCCTCTAGTGGTCGATCCAAGCAAAAGGGACCACCAGAGGACCAGGTAGCAGGTATATTAGATGCTGTTATCAAAACAGCGTCTAATATACCTTTTAGGGGTTAAAAAAATTGCATCTACAGCCTGCCAGCGAACGATCGCCGCTGGCAGGCTGTAGATCAGCTAGTTTACCTGCACTTCCTGTGAACGTGCGCGCCTGTGTGCGCGCATTCACAGGAAATCTCGCGTCTCGCGAGATAACGCCCCGACACGTCCAGGAGGAATAACAGGGCCGCCGCAAAGACGCAATCCTGCGTGCGGCGGTCCTGTACTGGTTAAGGTAAAGAAGTGGAATGCTATGCAATGACCAAGTCAATCACCTGACCTGAATCCGATTGAGCATGCATTTCACTTGCTGAAGACAAAACTGAAGGGAAAATGCCCCAAGAACAAGCAGGAACTGAAGTCAGTTGCAGTAGAGGCCTGGCATAGCATCACCAGGGATAATTCCTACACCGTTCACCTGATTTGGATGTAAATATCCTCAAATTAAAGCTGACAGTCTGCTGTTAAATCACATCTTGTTTGTTTCATTTCAAATTCATTGTGGGGGTGTATAAAGCTAAAAATGTTAGAATTGTGTCGATATCCCAATATTTATGGACCTGACTGTATGTATGCACTTTTCACTGCAATGCTTCAATGACACCTCAGTATTATATACAAATACTACCCAGGGGTGTAACTACCATAGCGGCAGACCATGCGACTGCTATGGGACCAAGGGCAAGAGGGGCTCAGTCTTAGTTGGGATTATCGCCTCTTCTACTGGGAGTAAAAACTTAGTCAGGACTCTACCCTCTAAAGAAACAACTTTTAGCAAATGAGGCAGTGGAAAAAAAGGCCCAAGGGTCACTGAAAGAGGTTTAGGTGGAAATCCTTTTGTCCTATGTGGGGATCCTGGTTTGATCATTGCTATGGGACCCTTATTTCTCTATGTACGCCACTGATACTACCATATAGTTTTTCAAATACAAACAAATAATATGCATAGAATACTGGTATACCGTACCTACTGTAAGAAGTTACCTGGAATCATCGTGGATGGAAGGTATGTGTCACCGAGGTTCCTGGCCTCGGTGAAGTAAGAGTATTTTATGTGTCAGCAGCAGCTATTGCTAAGTGTCACCTTGAGATTTAGCATGGCTGTCATAGCTGATCCGGGACAGCTCTTACTGGACGTAGTCAAAGTGCTGGGTGGGTGACTACTCCCAATGTTCCATGCCGGGTTTTGCCAGGCATAAAAACCAGCCAGCACTGCAAGGTGTAGTGGATTTACTTCCCTCTGACAGTGGAGCTTAGGAGTCTGTCTGTTGTGAACTGAGGGCTGTGCTGGTATTTGAGGTTTAGGCTGCGCTGGTGGACTCAGGCCCCTCTAAAGGCGAACAGGCCACCTACGGACTTGATTAGGCTGAACTGCTAACAGGGTGTGAATTAACACCCAGGAGAAAAGGTGACTTATTTTTTATTGACTTTCCTTGTGTGTGAACAAACACCAAGCCACCTGCGTTTTGTGATACAGTTTTTCTGCATTTTGTTATACACCAATGTGTGAATAAATACCGCTGTTTGATTCAAGAACTGTGTACTTTACCTCTATAACTCCTAACTACCAGAGCAAATGCCCACAATTGGTGGAGGATGCGGGCAAGCGCAGTAAGGCTGGCGTGAACGCCGATATATTTTCTGGGTTTGCATTTTTGGGCACAGTTGTATGTCGTACATCAAACCAGCTGTATTTTAACCTGTGCCCCATGAGAAAATGGAGGCTGTGGTGAAGGCCCTCATGGAGGATAATTTGCAGCAGCGAGACACCAACCTGCACCAACAGGAGGCTAATAAGCAGCAGCAAGAGACCTACCAGTTGCTGCTACAACACGTGATGGCTTTGCAGACAGAAGGAGAAACCCCAAGCATCCACGATGCCCGGAAAGAAGTCTGTGCAGCGATCCCTAAGATGACACCCCCAGACGATATTGAAACCTACCTGCCGATGTACGAGAAAGTGGCCACACGGGAATAGCTGAGGTCGTCGCGCCTTCCCTGGCATCAGAGTCCCAGCGGGTGTATTTCAACTTGCCGGACGATCAAACTGCTGACTACCCGAAGGTAAAGGGTGAGATTTTGGCAAGACTGGAGCGAATGTGTTGGTCTGGGCCTAGTGGGTACATCAGTGGGGGATTAAACCGGCTGAGCCCGCGAGACCCCAGTATTATGACTTACTCCACCTTTTGCAAAAGTGGCTACAGCCTGATGTGCTGAGTCCCAGGGCTATGCTGGATAGACTATTGGCTGACATATTCTGGAGGGCGCTGCCACCCCCTCTCCAGCACTGGATCGGCCAGTTATCGAATGGAAATGGTGGACCTGGCGAAACGCTATGAGGCCACCAAGAATCTCAAGGGGGGTTCTTTTGGGTGGAGGGCAGGCAAACTCCAGAACTCCCCACCCCAGGCCCACCGGTATGAGCCAATGAAACCTCCCCGGGAGGTTCCCCCTATAGGCCGGACCCAGTTAATCTGCTGGCGGTGTCAGTAACCTTGCCACACCAGGGGTGAGTGTCCTCAATTGATTGAGCCCATGGACACTAATTGTGGTTACCGACAATCGCTATATGCTAGTGTGGAAGATGCCCTTAATCAGGGCTGATCACGTTTGCTATACTGATCCAAATTAATAGTAACCCAAGGGTTTTACGTGCATGGAAAAAGATAACTGTGACAAACACACTGGGGTCAAAGCAAATTCTCATTTATTTCAGGAAGTACAGCAGTCCCCACATTCCCCCTGAGGCATGTGGCATTTGTTACATTGGCTAGAAGAGTGGGGCCGGGGGGCACCACGATCAGGATTCTGCTGCCCACAATGTGCGCACGTCCATCCTGCTGGTCCCCTCACTGTCATCCCCACTCGGTGGGCAGAGCCCCTCAGAGTGCGAATCACCAGATACTTCTCCACTGGCGCCACTATAGGGCGGCGGTGTTTCACTCTGTGGCATATAGACATACACTTTCAGAACTTCATACCATCTCTCTGATCCTCCGTTAGCAGCCAGGCGGTTTGCTCTTCGCTGCCAAGCCTGTGCAGCACTCAGTAAACCTTCATCACACAATTTTCCACAGCACTGTGCCAAAACTTTCCTCCACATTGCAGAGTTTAACTCTCGATTTTCATGACCACCAGCTATTTTCATCAACCTTTTGTAATGTTTCGCATGCATGCTACCCTCTTTCCGGGCCACCAGCTGATGGGCTGTATATTCACCCTCGGGCATAGAGTGTGAGTGTCCCATGGATTTATCCACTTATAACCAAGACAGAAGCAGGCACCTTCTCCTTTACACTGCCAAGCAGGGCTCACCCCGGTGCAGGGTATTAACTGTTTCATCCCTGGCTACCACGTCTGGTCCGCCAGTCCAGGACTAACCCTCTGCCACTCCAGGCAGATAAGATAATTTATAGTCCTCGCTGGACTCTCCAGGGCCACACCCTCCATCACTAGGATAATTTAGTGGCCCTTAATTTGAGTCCCACCCAGGGCTATCCAGTGTCACACCCTCCATCACTAGGACAGATAAATCAGTAACCCCTAAATCAAGCCCCGTCCCAGAGCACCCCAGGGCTACACCATCTGTCTAGACAGGACAGATAATTTAGTAGCCCCTAATGCGGCTCCTCCCCCCTGCCAGGGGAAATCTCTTGCTCTGCTTAACTGTTAACTGTGAAGGCGCCTGACATAAACCACACAGACAAAATACAAAACACAACCACAGAAGAGCAAACTTAAAATTTCCTCTAGGATTCTAGGAACTCAGAATTTCACAGTAACCGAAGTTGCTACGTACGTAACATCAATAGCAAAAAAAATTACCACAGCACAGTGGAGCAGCAGGAGGCAGATGAGGTAACCAAATTTTCTCACCTGGTCTGTGAGGCTGCAGTCCTCGTCCTCAAGCGTGGTCCACCGAGCCCTGGGAACCCCAAACTTTGGCTAGCGACGTTACTTCTTCTGAGCCTCATGTTTCGGGCGCCAACTGTGTAAGGTGCCCTTAATCAGGGCTGATCACGTTTGCTCTACTGCTCAAAATTAATAGTAACCCAAGGGTTTTACATGCACAGAGGAAGATAACTGTGACACACACACTGGGGTCAAAGCAAATTCTAATTTATTACAGGAAGTACAAAAGTTTATAAAGTCATCAGAGGGGCATTCCCCCTGAGGCACGTGGCATTGTTACATTGTCTAAAATATGAAAATATGAAAAGAGATAACACTTGGCATCTGCTCATTGTGCAATGTTTTACTAACTGTGGTATGTGAATTATGTAAATATCTAACTATAGGCGCCATCTTGTAATGGAGTCTTCTCTAACAGTTGAAAAGCATATATGATGTAGCAAGGAGGTGTGTTCTCTTCGGTAAGATGGAACCTTTGTGCCCTGGAGAAGATAAGGTGTTGTCAGAAAGCTAGAGTATGTGGGAGCTTTCTTAGCTGATTCAAAGAAAGGAGTCCACATCTCTGTCACTAGGAAACTGTGTGCCACAGGTACCCCAGAGTCTCTAGACCACTTGTGCCAGGTGGAAGTGGTAGAGACTCAAGCGGAGGCGCTGCTGGACTCAGGGAGCTTGGTGAATCTGGTAAGGGCTACCCTGGTGCTGTACGCTGAGTATACTGGCTGGAAAGTTGGGGTGATGTGCATTCATGGAAACTTGAAAGACTACCTTACCGCGCTGGTGTCTCTAACCACGGTGGCCGGCAGGTGGACCCACGAAGTGGCAGTGGCCACAAATCTGCAATATGAACTTATAATAGGGAGAGACTTTCCAGGTTTCCCTGCCCTATGGCCGGTTGTGAGAGTTAAGGATACCCCCGAGACAGGAATAAGCCCAGGAGATTGGCCTTGTTCAGGGGGACGGCCAGAACCCTGGGAACTTGAGGCCAAAGGGCCAGCAGTAGGGGTGACCACCACTTTGGTGGAAGAGGGGGAGACAACCCCTCGTAAGGTAATGGTGGGAGACGTCCTGGGTTGGCAGACCTCAATGTCTCTGGGGAGAATTTTGGTACAGCCCAACGCCAAGACCCAACCCTATCCCGGGCCTGGGAGAATGTGGTAATACTTGATGGTGTACCCCAACAACCTGAGGCCGAGTCGCTGTTTCCCTGTTTTGTGGTCCATCAGAATATGCTATATCGGGTAAACCAGCTGCAGGGTGAACCTGTTGAACAGTTGGTGTTGCCCGGGGCCTATCAATTACTATATGGGGGGTAGTGTGGGGAAATTACTATATGGGAGGCAGTGTGGGGGAAATTACTATATTGGGCAGTGTGGGGAAATTACTATATGGGGCAGTGTGGGGAAATTACTATATGGGGCAGTGTGGGGAAAATTACTGTATGGGGGTAGTGTGGGGGGAATTAATATATGGGGGTAGTGTGGAGGAAATTACTATATGGGGCAGTGTGGGGGAAATTACTATATGGGGGCATTTTTATTAGGGGACATTATTTTTGGGGACACTATACAGGCATTATTACCTAGAGCACATATAATATATACTCACCTAAAGAATTATTAGGAACACCTGTTCTATTTCTCATTAATGCGATTATCTAGTCAACCAATCACATGGCAGTTGCTTCAATGCATGTAGGGTTGTGGTCCTGGTCAAGACAATCTCCTGAACTCCAAACTGAATGTCAGAATGGGAAATAAAGGTGATTTAAGCAATTATGAGCGTGGCATGGTTGTTGGTGCCAGACGGGCCGGTCTGAGTATTTCACAATCTGCTCAGTTACTGGAATTTTCACGGACAAACATTTCTACGGTTTACAAAGAATGGTGTGAAAAGGGAAAAACATCCAGTATGCGGCAGTCCTGTGGGCGAAAATGCCTTGTTGATGCTAGAGGTCAGAGGAGAATGGGCCGACTGATTCAAGCTGATAGAAGAGCAACGTTGACTGAAATAACCACTCGTTACAACCAAGGTATGCAGCAAAGCATTTGTGAAGCCACAACACGCACAACATTGAGGCGGATGGGCTACAAAAGCAGAAGACCCCACCGGGTACCACTCATCTTCACTACAAATAGGAAAAAGAGGCTACAATTTGCACGGGCTCACCAAAATTGGACTGTTGAAGACTGGAAAAATGTTGCCTGGTCTGATGAGTCTCGATTTCTGTTGAGACATTCAAATGGTAGAGTCCGAATTTGGCATAAACAGAATGAGAACATGTATCCATCATGCCTTGTTACCACTGTGCAGGCTGGTGGTGGTGGTGTAATGGTGTGGGGGATGTTTTCTGGCACACTTTAGGCCCCTTAGTGCCAATTGGCCATCGTTTAAATGCCACGGGCTACCTGAGCATTGTTTCCGACCATGTCCATCCCTTCATGACCACCATGTACCCATCCTCTGATGGCTACTTCCAGCAGGATAATGCACCATGTCACAAAGCTCGAATCATTTCAAATTGGTTTCTTGAACATGACAATGAGTTCACTGTACTAAAATGGCCCCCAAAGTCACCAGATCTCAACCCAATAGAGCATCTTTGGGATGTGGTGGAACAGGAGCTTCGTGCCCGGGATGTGCATCCCTCAAATCTCCATCAACTGCAAGATGCTATCCTATCAATATGGGCCAACATTTCTAAAGAATGCTATCAGCACCTTGTTGAATCAATGGCACGTAGAATTAAGGCAGTTCTGAAGGCAAAAGGGGGTCCAACACCGTATTAGTATGGTGTTCCTAATAATTCTTTAGGTAAGTGTAGAGTGTTATTATTACTGGGGGCACGCTAGAGGACTTTATAACTGCTGTAGACACTATAGGGACCTTTGGGGTAATTTATCAAACTGGTGTAAAGTAGAAATGGGTTAGTTACCCATTGCAACATATTTCACCTTTCATTTTTCACAGCTCCTTTGGAAAATGAAAGGTGGAATCTGATTGGTTGCTATGGGCAACTAAGCCAGTTGTGCTTTACACCAATTTGATAAATGTAAATCACTGAAAAAAAAATGCACCAAACAGATATGTCACTGACTATACTAGCTGGTCATACAAGCAGATATTAAAAGCTGAGACTTTTGCCAATATATTCCTGTCAGGAAGATATCATAGCCCATCATGCACCACGTCACGGTCACTCAGCATGGCAAGGGGTCCTACCACTACGCTACCTATGGTGTGAACAAGGTCTGAAGGTGATGTAATCCAGCTCACAGCCAAGCTTCCACACAACCGCACAGCAGTACAACTAATGCAATGTGAACAAAGCAAGACTGTGAGCCACACCCATATCAGACCATGTGATGGAGGTCTCCAGGTGCAAAAGAATGTTCAATTGCCAGATAAAGGCACACATTAAATACATATAAAACAAAATCACAAAACTATAGTGGCCAATATGGGGGAACCGCCCAAGCCCCAAACACTGTAGCATGTTTCTCATTGGGCGAGCAGTCCCACCACATATGGACCACAGAAATACAGTGGCAAGTATGGGGGAGCTGCTCAAACCCCAAACACTGTAGCGTGTTTCTCATTGGGGGAGCAGTCCCACCGCATGTGGACCGCAGCAAACGACCATCCCGAGCAAATAATGCATACAAAAGAGGACGCCAGCGCGGTCCACATGCACCACAGAAGCATCCTACACAGACTGGAGCGTTGTGGCGTCCTCTTTTGTATGCATTATTTGCTCGGGATGGTCGTTTGCTGCGGTCCACATGCGGTGGGACTGCTCCCCCAATGAGAAACATGTATATTTCTTTTTCTACTGCTATACATGAATAAAGTTTTTTCAAGATAGACAGTAAGTGCAGCAGCGAATGGCGAATGTATATTTCTTTTTCTACTGATATACGTCAATATAGGTTTATCTACATATAAGTGCACCAGCGAATGGCGAATGTATATTTCTTTTTATACTGTAAAACGCCAGTAAAGGCTTTACCAGATATAACTGCAACAGTAAACCGAGAATATATTTTTCTTGTAGTACTGAAATACACCCCTATATGCTTTCACAAGAAATAACTGCAGAAGTGACCAGAGAATGTATCTTTTTTTGTTGGACTCAAATAGGCCATTATACACTTTCAACAGAAATAACTGCAGAAGTGAACTAAAAATGTATTTTTCTTGTTGGACTGAAATAGGCCACTATACGCTTTAAACAGAAATAACTGCAGAAGTGAACTGAAAATTTATTTTGCTTCTTGAAATGAAATAGGCCATTATACGCTTTCACCAGAAATGAATGCAACCGTGCAGTGCGCTTAAATGTTCCTGCCCTATGCTCTTTCACAAGAAATGACTGCAAATGATTTTAGTGTAAATAACACCCCTGCTTCAATCAATTTTTTGGGGCGGCAACTGGTATATCGCACTAGTAGAAATTATTTGTTCCAATGCCGTTTGTCACTCTTTGCAGCTGAGGTAACGCAGCTAAACTGGAAACAAATGCTGCACTACCCAAATGCACTATATAGAAAGTATATTATTGGTATATCACACCCCTGCTTCAATCAGATTTTTTTGGGGGGGCAACTGGTATTTCACACCAGTAGAAATTATTTCTTCCAATAGTGTTTTTCACTCTTTGTAGATGTGGCAACGCAACAAAACCGCAAACAAATGCTACACTACATAAATGCACTACATAGAAAGTATATTATTGGTATAAAACACCCCTGCTTCAATCAGTTTTTTTGGGGGGCAACTGGTAAATCACAGTAGTAGAAATTATTTCTTCAAATAGTGGTTTCCACTCTGTGTAGATGCGGTAACGCAGCAAAACCGCAGACAAATGCTGCACTACCTAAATGCACTATATAGAAAGTATATTATTAGTATATAACACCCCTACTTCAATCAGTTTTTTGGGGAGGCGACTGGTAAGTCACACCAGTAGAAATTATTGGTTCCAATAGCGTTTGGCACTCTGTGTGGCTGCAGTATCGCAGCAGAACCGCACACAACTGCTGCACAATACATTTGCACTATAATATACTTTATATGTTAGAAAGTATAAGTATATTACACCCCTCAGTATGTCACACCTATCGATAGCACACCTATACCAGTCCTTAGGACTTTTGTGGCCCTATTAGCTAGCGTTTTGTGTCCCTAACAGTCTGTCCCTGCTCCACACAGCAACCTCTCCCTGCACTGGCAAAAGACTGAATGTAAAATGGCGCCCAGATCGGGTTTATTTATAAGGTAGGGGGTATGTCCATGTGCTGAAACGTCTCAATTGGCTGTCCTGTACCACCTGATGGATGTGTCATGGGTCAAAGTTCTTCAGAATGTAAAAGAATATGGCGGGCGCGAATATCGCCATATGTTTGCCAGTTCGGCAAACAGCGAACGAGCAAAGTTCGCCGAAAAATGACCGCCGGGCGAACCGCAAGGCCATTTCTAATAGCAGACATCTACTTGGTCTGTTGGACATAGCCAAAGAGGCGTCGGAGTAACAACCCACACCATATAAAAGTGTTGTTGAATACATCACCCAGATGCAGTTACGTATGGAAACCGTGTTGCCGCTGGTAAAGGAACATATAGAGGCAGTTCAGCGAGCTCAAAGTCGGGTATATAATCGGCAGGCTCGGGTCTGGATCTTTAACTCGGGAGATTGGGTTTTGGTTCTGGTACCGACAGTGGACAGTGGACAGTAAGTTACTGGCTAGGTGGCAGGGACCCGACGAGGTACTCGAAAAGGTTGGAGAAGTAAACTACAAGGTACAACAGCCAAGGCGGCGGAAGCCGAAGGGGCTGTACCAGTATAAGGTGTTACCCTTTGGTCTGCATGGCGCCTCTGCCACTTTCCAAAGGCTAATGGACATTGTGCTGCGACCACATTGTTGGTACTCTTCAGCTTACCTGGACGATATTGTCATCCACAGTACCGATGGGGAAAGTCACCTGCCCAAAGTGCAGGCTGTAGTAGACTCCCTTCGAAAAACTGGACTAACAACTAACCGAAAAAAATGCGCAATAGGGTTAGAGGAGACAAAATACCTGGGGTATATCATTGGGCATGGAGTGATCAAACCCCAAGTAAACAAAATAGAGGCGATAAGAAATTGGCCCGACCTGTCACCACTAAACAAGTAAAGTAAGTTTCTAGGAATGATAGGCTATTACATGAGATTTGTTCCCCACTTTGCCGCTATAGCCGCGCCCTTGACAGAGCTCTTGAAGGGGCGAAAATCAGTGACGGTTCGCTGGGATGAGCGGGCAGAAGAGGCTTTTTCCAGTTTGAAGTCGGACAGAAACACACAAGATACCACAGCCAGCACACAGCCAAAAGCAACCAGCCTGCACGGAACACTTCAGCCAGTACTAAGATAGGGCCAGGTGCTATTCATATTATTCAGTATATTGGGCAGACTAGATGGGCCAAATGGTTCTCATCTGCCGACACATTCTATGTTTCTATGTAGGTACGCAAAAGGCGTGCAGCCAGCCTTCACGGAAATCCATGTCATGGTGAACCGCACCATGACAACCATCTTTCTTGTAAATATTTTATTTTCAATCGCCAAGAAAAAAGGCAAATATAGATTTTTGAAAGTAAGTTTCAACATATATCAAAGAAATACAGTGCTGTTTTTTTCTTGTAAATATTTTATTTTCAATCGCCAAGAAAAAAGGCAAATATAGATTTTTGAAAGTAAGTTTCAACATATATCAAAGAAATACAGTGCTGACAACCATCTTTCTGACATAATAGGCCACTTTTATAAAACGAATAAATCAGTCTTAGTTGCCCACAGCAACCAATCAGAGCTAAGCTTTTAGTTCCTATAGGGCTCTGAAAAAAAAATGAAAGCTGAGGTCTAATTGGTTGTTGTGAAAAACTAAGACAGATTTACTTGTAGGCAGTTTGATTTAGATATAGCGGAGGAGGGCTACTTTTCCGTTCACCAACCTGTATAATATGTATGATAAACATGTAAGATGTTTTAACAGATCATATTCTGACTCTGATTGCTGTGATAGCGTCATAGACCTCAGAGAAGGGAACATGAAAAACAAGTGCATTACAAAAAGAGGCCACTAGATATAACTAACCATAGAAATATCCATAGAAAATGGTACAAAAGAATAAACTATATAAATTCCCATCTACATTAATGTAAATATTAACTGTGTAACAGTATAGGTCACAAGGCTATCATCAGCATACTAGAGGGAATAGTAATATCAGGCTCTGGGCTGCTTGAGGCACACTCATGTGTCAGCTGTCAAATAGGGACTCTTGTCACCGAAGTTGGATTCACATACCGTAGCAGTGTAGTGCCAAAAAAGAAGTTAGTGGCTGCAGTCTAATAGGTATTTTAAGCATATATTGGCATTAAAAGCAGGCCTTTTTTTCTGGCGGAACGCCCCGGAACGGCGTTCCGCCACCTATTTTGACTCGCCCCGCCCCCTCATGGCCGTCCGCCACCGCAAACAAAATAAAACCCAGTTGTGAACAACTTAATCCTCTGCGATTCTGCGGTGTGATCCTCTCTCCGTACTCACAAACTCAGTAGCAGGAAGGCCGGGCAGCAGCGTAACTCACTGACGTCACGCGCCTGCTCCGCCTGCTTCATTCATAAAGTGAGTTGCGCTGCCGCCCGGCCTGCCTGCTACTGAGTTTGTGAGTACAGAGAGGGAGAGGATCGCACAGAGAGGGAGAGGATTTCTCTTGTTTAAAAATGCCTATTTGCCTACATTAATCAGTTCTCAGTAAACTTCTCACACTACCTGATGCATCAGTAGTCTGGGCCTGGGGTACTCGCTCTGTTCTCAAAATGGCCAGTGCTGCTCATTTGAGTTTGATGTCCAAGCCATTCAGAGAACACAGAATGTCTCAGGCTACCCAAGCCCAGTGTGCATCAGGTAGTCTGAGAAACCATGTTGGGGGAGAACAGAGAAGTCCAGGAATTGGAGGGTCAGTGGCACAAGGAATGAAAAGGAGGGCACCAGGTTACTTAACTGAGAATTCCTTAGATAATGTTTAATTTTCATGTCATACTGGAGGGTAGCTTTAATTCAACTGTGCTAGCTAGCATCTTGGTTGGTTTCGTTTCAGTATCACATAAAGACACCGGGCGAGTTTTCAAGTTAATGAAAATATCTAGATTAAGACCTTTGGATGTCTAATCAGAAGAGCAAAAAAGAAACACCACAATCGACTGTTCATTCATTTCATCTTCTTGCAAACAGAAATCTATTTTTCCCCATTTGTCTGATAAAGACAACCAACTGATGAAAGGGGACCACCACTTGGAACTCCCTCAATGATCTGGATAAGAATTTCTCTCACACAGAGTGGATTTTTCTAAAGTGGGCCCCAAACCATGAACAGCCACCATATAATACCATCAATGCGGCATTAATCTGTTATTAAATTATTAATGCCTCAATATTACAGTGACAGTGAGCGGGGCCCGGTGTAATAGAATACAGTGACTGCACCGGGCCCCGCTGCCATTACAAGTTCAACACCAGATGCCGACCCCAGACCCTGTATTGGGGATCATTATCTCACAGGAACACTGTTATGGGGGATCTGTGAATGACACATATATAGCATAAGATGCTATATGTGTGTAACCCACAGATCCCTCCCCACAACAGTGTCATCCACAGATCCCCACAATAGTGCCATCCACAGAGCCCCCATAACAGTGCCATCCACAGAGCCCCCATAACAGTGCCACCCACAGAGCCCACATAACAGTGCCATCCACATAGCCCCCATAACAGTGCCATCCACAGACCACCATTAGTTCAAAACGAACCAAAAGCACACCTTTTGGTTCAAAATATTTTTTTATTTGGCTATTCCCCACCCCTCTTGTAATTATTCCGCTACTTGTGGGCTGCGCGGGCATGAGTTCAGTCACTTCGGTGTGCAATGCCGTCCTGCAGCGCATGACCCCCCAAATTTTACTTGCATCCCTGTTCTCTAATGGGGCGGGCTTAGGGGGCGGTCTTAGGGGTGGGTAGGGGCATGGCCAGGGGAGGGGGGGGGGTGAGTTCCACCACCTTTTCTCTGAGAAAAAAAGCCCTGATTAAAAGTGACAAGTTTCAATATATCATCCAAAAATTGACAGCCAAAGCAAGGAGAGCACTAATCAGAGAAGCAGCCAAGAGACCCATGATCACTCTGGTGGAGCTGCAAAGGTCCACAGCTGAGGTAGGAGAGTCTGTCCACAGGAAAACTATTAGTTGTGTGCTCCACAAATCTAGCCTTTATTGAAGAGTGGCAAGAAGAAATCCATTTTGAAAGCAAGCCATAAGAAGTCCTGTTTTCAGTTTGTCACAAGCCATGTAGGGGACAGAGCAAACATGTGGAAGATTATGCACTGGTCAGATGAGACCAAAGTGGAACTTTTTGGTATAAATGCAAAAACATTATTTGTGGTGGAAAACTAAAACTGCACATCACCCTGAACACACCATCCACACTGTGAAACATGGTGGTAGCAGCATTATGCTGTGGGGATGCTTTTCTTCGGCAGGGTCAGGGAAGCTGGTCAGAGTTGATGGTAAGATGGATAGAGCTAAATATAGGGCAACCTTGGAGGAAAATCTGTTAGAGGCTGCAAAAGACTTGAGACTGGAGCGGAGGGTCACCTTCCAGCAGGAGGACCCTAAACATACAGCCAGAACTAACAGAGGTTTAGATCAAAGCATATTTATGTGTTGGAATGGCCCAGACAAAGTCCAGACTCGCATCTCATTGAGAACTTGTGGCAAGACTTAAAAATTGCTGTTTACAGATGCTTTCCATTCAATCTGAAGAATGAGCAAAACTGTCAGCCTCTAGATGAGCCAAGTTGGAAGAGACATACCCCAAAATACTTGCCTGTATTTGCAGCAAAAGGTGCTACAATGGGGCTGAATACAAATACACTCCACACATAATAAAAAAGTGTGTGGGTGTAACGTGAAAAAATGGGGAACAGTTCAAGGGAGATTAATCCTTTTTCAAGGCAGCGTATAGGAAAGCTCAGACCACCAATCAGACCCCCAAGCAGTGGCGTAACTATCAGGGAAGCAGGGTAAGTGGCTGCTTCGGAGCCTGGGCTGACAAGGGGCCCGGCCGCCCAGGAGCAGTGTCTCAAACAACTTAACATACAGTCTTAGTTTCAGGCTGGGCCAGACAATGCCTGCAAAGTGCACCGCGCCACCAGCTAGAGAAAAGTACAAGCTGGCAGGCGCAGCACGCTATACTAATTAAGAGCGCCCACCAAGATCCTCACCTAAAGAAGGAGGGAGCGACAGGCGGGAGAAGCAGAGCGGCAGGCAAAAGGAGCAGCGCACATCACTCTGCTTTTCAGGTATGTGCACACTGCCTGTGCCCCCCTGGCCCTTGCCTGCACCTCCTGTCTCTTACCTGCACCCACCCTTGCCTGCAGCCAAGTTCTGGCCATGAGGAGGAGGGAGGGCAGTGGGCACGCAGGGCAGGGTGCAGTAGAATAGACTGTGGAGTCCTGGACTCTGTGTGAGACTGTGAGAGTAGATTAAAGCAGGCCAAGTACAGAAGATTGCAGGCAGTGTAGCTGCCACAGCCACCCCAGGCTTCTGTATTATATGAATCTCTGCTATAGTACAGAACAGAAGGCTGGCACAAGAAGGAGTGGGCAGAGTCTGGGATGGCTCCCTGTCAGGTAGTCATCCCAGGCTCTGCCCACTACTTCTTGTGCCAGCATTCTGTAATAAAGCATTCAATACATGGCAGCCCCCCCTCTGCTCGCTGTTCTTCCATCTACTACTGCTTATTTTGGCACTTTTATATATACGCACATGGTCCTGGGCTGGCATCAGGTGTGCACTTATATGTGCCATAATAAGAGGAACAGCGGGCAGAAAAGGGAGGCTGCTGTGTATTGCAAGCTATAGACAGGAGGCTGACAGAGATTGGGATGAAAGTTCAAATCACCCCCCTTCCCAATCTTTTATATAAAGATAAATAAACATGAAAAAATCTTCACTATTAAAATATAAAAATACTAAAATCATGGCTTTGGTGACCAACTCCCCCCTCCCCCCCCCCAACACACACTTACAACAAACCCCCAAAAATTAATAAGGGCCTATGAACACGACTGTATGCCCTCTGAAACATACGGTCCGTGAGCCGGCCGGGAGGGGGGGGGGGCGTACAAAAATTTGCTTCTAGCTACGCCCCTGCCCCCAAGGTTAATCAGACGTCAGAACATACCGCCAATGTTAATGTCTCCCAATCAGAGCTCCATGTGAATGACCCCAATCAGACCTCAAATCAGATCTCAATAAGTCCCCCAATCAGACCTCAGATCAGATCTGCATGTGAATGACCTCATATCAGATAAAAAAACATTCAGCGCTCTTCTTTTCTTTCTGCCTTGCGCTGTGCTGTGACCCGACATGAACAGCATGAGGTCACAGCGCGCAGACGTCCTCATGCTGTGCGCAATCACAGCATAGCAAGGACTAGGAAACGGTAAGTACAGAGCCTGGGGAACGCTGCATTCACTGCTTCCTGATTCTGCTGTACTAGTGGAAGCGCACATTAGTATTCGCCCCCAAAAGTGTGTCTTTTAAGGTGAAAGATATGGTATATCTTTTTTTGAAATTTGCAACAACATTTCTGACTTTTCTATGCCAATAAACTGGAATATAGCTATAAAGGGGTTTTGTCACTTCAGTAGGTGGCATTTATCATGTAGGGAAAGTTAATACAAGGCACTTACTAATGTATTGTGATCGTCCATATTGCCTCCTTTGCTGGTTGGATTCATTTTTCCATCAAATTATACACTGTTCGTTTCCACGGTTATGACCACCCTGCAATCCATCAGTGGTGGTCGTGTTTTTACACTATAGGAAAAAGCACCGGCCTTTCTGGTGACCGGGACCGTGGGAGCTCACAAAGGCTGCATGTGAATACAGTATATTCAGTACATTAAAAACACCACATTTAAATTGCCTTTATGTTCAGCCACTTTCATCTGGTGGAGTAGAGAAGTCAGGGGAAATCCAGGCCTTGTTCATTTTTATAAGAGTCGACCTGTCAGCATTTTAAGTTGACCGGAAGGCCATTTCAAATAATGTTTTTGAGTGTTAGAGCACCTGTAGGCCCTCTGCTACATTATTTTACTCAGTTTCATTGCGCACAGGACCTGGGCCTCTGCGTGCACCATCAGCAACATGGCCACTTACACGGCCCGTACATGCCGTCTTCACCATATCAAATGTTATATAAGCTTCAAAGTATGTCACACGTACAGTAGCGTAGGATTTGTAAGTGTATGTGCAAATAAAGAAAAATAGCTATTTGGGATGCGCACACATTACACTGGAGATGTAGCCCTGATAATGTCACAGACTAGCATACACCATGTATGGATAAAGTAGAGTATATGTCATTGATATGGATCAAACGCACACACAGTAGATGTGGCACAAATTATTTAAATTAGCGCTGCAGACACTGTTTTCTGATGTAGTACAGTATTGGTCACAGAAAGACAAACACTATGAACTATAACATTAAGCCCAGATTTGTAAAATTTGACCTAAAGAAACCCGTTTCAGATGGCGTACTGTACACTACGTGCAGAATTATTAGGCAAATGAGTATTTTGACCACATCATCCTCTTTATGCATGTTGTCTTACTCACAACTGTATAGGCTCGAAAGCCTACTACCAATTAAGCATATTAGGTGATGTGCATCTCTGTAATGAGAAGGGGTGTGGTCTAATGACATCAACACCCTATATCAGGTGTGCATAATTATTAGGCAACTTCCTTTCCTTTGGCAAAATGGGTCAAAAGAAGGACTTGACAGGCTCAGAAAAGTCAAAAATAGTGAGATATCTTGCAGAGGGATGCAGCACTCTTAAAATTGCAAAGCTTCTGAAGCGTGATCATTGAACAATCAAGCGTTTCATTCAAAATAGTCAACAGGGTCGCAAGAAGCGTGTGGAAAAACCAAGGCGCAAAATAACTGCCCATGAACTGAGAAAAGTCAAGCGTGCAGCTGCCAAGATGCCACTTGCCACCAGTTTGGCCATATTTCAGAGCTGCAACATCACTGGAGTGCCCAAAAGCACAAGGTGTGCAATACTCAGAGACATGGCCAAGGTAAGAAAGGCTGAAAGACGACCACCACTGAACAAGACACACAAGCTGAAACGTCAAGACTGGGCCAAGAAATATCTCAAGACTGATTTTTCTAAGGTTTTATGGACTGATGAAATGAGAGTGAGGCTTGATGGGCCAGATGGCTGGATTGGTAAAGGGCAGAGAGCTCCAGTCCGACTCAGACGCCAGCAAGGTGGAGGTGGAGTACTGGTTTGGGCTGGTATCATCAAAGATGAGCTTGTGGGGCCTTTTTGGGTTGAGGATGGAGTCAAGCTCAACTCCCAGTCCTACTGCCAGTTTCTGGAAGACACCTTCTTCAAGCAGTGGTACAGGAAGAAGTCTGCAAGGTAAGAAAAACATGATTTTCATGCAGGACAATGCTCCATCACACGCGTCCAAGTACTCCACAGCGTGGCTGGCAAGAAAGGGTATAAAAGAAGAAAATCTAATGACATGGCCTCCTTGTTCACCTGATCTGAACCCCATTGAGAACCTGTGGTCCATCATCAAATGTGAGATTTACAAGGAGGGAAAACAGTACACCTCTCTGAACAGTGTCTGGGAGGCTGTGGTTGCTGCTGCACACAATGTTGATGGTGAACAGATCAAAACACTGACAGAATCCATGGATGGCAGGCTTTTGAGTGTCCTTGCAAAGAAAGGTGGCTATATTGGTCACTGATTTGTTTTTGTTTTGTTTTTGAATGTCAGAAATGTATATTTGTGAATGTTGAGATGTTATATTGGTTTCACTGGTAAAAATAAATAATTGAAATGGGTATATATTTGTTTTTTGTTAAGTTGCCTAATAATTTTGTACAGTAATAGTCACCTGCACACACAGATATCCCCCTAAAATAGCTAAAACTAAAAACAATCTAAAAACTACTTCCAAAAATATTCAGCTTTGATATTAATGAGTTTTTTGGGTTCATTGAGAACATGGTTGTTGTTCAATAATAAAATTAATCCTCAAAAATACAACTTGCCTAATAATTCTGCACTCCCTGTATATGTCACAGAAAACAACACACTATGGACACTAGATTATGCCCAGATTACTAAAATTTGAACTAAATAACCCCTTTTCGAATGGCGTACTGCATATGCCACAGAAAAAGAACACACTATGGACACTAGATTAGGCCCATATTTGTTAAATTATACCTAAACAAACCCTTTTCGGATAGAGTACTGTATATGTCACGGATGTCTAATTAACGCACACACTATAGACAATAAATGTGGAGCTGATTATTTGAATTTACGCAAAAAAACACAGTCTGCGGATGATGTACAGTACGTATATGTCAGTAATAGGTATTAAAGAAAAATATCTTGCTGCTGTCAAACACACACAGTAGTCCTTAAAAGGACTTTGGGGTCTTTGAAAAGCTTTTGTTAGCTTTTTTGAATTTTTTCAAATATTTGCACCATACAGACACAAAAGGTAATGCAGTGCAGATGTGACAATTAACAGCAGACACCGAGACACCGTTGACATAAAAATTGTGGCTATATTATGGGAAAAAACATGTTTTCTGTATTTTATTTTTTGGCCTACATAAGGCCCTGACAACCTGCAAATACTTTGAAATGCAGATCACACAATTAACGCATTACACCGTAGACAGCAAAAATGTGGTCAGATTCTGGGGAAAAATAATTTTTTCTGTATTTACATCTTTGGCCTGGATATGGCCCTGACAACCTTTATTTTTGCCCTGGATAAGGCCCTGACAACCAGCCAATGCTTTGAAATGCAGATCACACAATTAACGCATTGTGGTCAGATTCTGGGAAATATGTACCGTATATATTTTTTTCTTCACTTTTTCCCAATATATGGCCTTGAAAACTACAGACTGTGTTCAAATGCAGAGCACTGAGATTAACTGATTAAACTGCAGACAGCAAAAATGTGTTCAGATTCTGGGAAATATGTATATATATATTTTTTCACTTTTTCCCAATATATGGCCCTGAAAACCACAGACGGTGTTCAAATGCAGAGTACTGAAATTAACGGATTAAACCGCAGACAGCAACAATGTGGTCCGATTCTGGGAAATATGTATATACCGTATTTTTCGCCCTATAAGATGCTCCGGCCCATAAGACACACCTAGGTTTTTGGGGAGGAAAATAAGAAAAAAATTTTTTTAACCAAAAGGTGTGCTTTTGGTGGGTTTTGAACTAATGGTGGTCTGTGGATGGCACTATTACTGGGGATCTGTGGATGACACATTGTTATGGGGGGATCTGTGGATGACGCACTGTTATGGGGGGATCTGTGGATGACGCACTGTTATGGGGGGATCTGTGGATGACGGACACTGTTATGGGGAGGATCTGTGGATGACGGACACTGTTATGGGGAGGATCTGTGGATGACGGACACTGTTATGGGGGGATCTGTGGATGACGGACACTGTTATGGGGGGATCTGTGGATGACGTACACTGTTATGGGGGGATCTGTGGATGACGTACACTGTTATGGGGAGATCTGTGGATGACGTACACTGTTATGGGGGGATCTGTGGATGACGGACACTGTTATGGGGGGGATCTGTGACGGACACTGTTATGGGGGGATCTGCGGCTTGAACTGTTACAGAGGCATCCGTGGCTGGCACTGTTACAGGGGGATCTGTGGATGGCACTGTTAGGCCTCATGCACACAACCGTTGTTCCGTTTTCTGTGATTTTCTGCGGATCCATTGACCTTCAATGGGTCCGTTGAAAACTCGGAAAATGCACCGTTTGTCATCCGCCTCCGTGATCCGTGTATCCTGTCCGTCCCAAAAATTTGACCTGTCCTATTTTTTTGACGGACAACGGTTCACGGACCAATTCAAGTCAATGGGTCCATGAAAAAACACGGATGCACACAAGATTGGCATCCGTGTCCGTGATCCGTGGCCGTAGGTTACTTTCATACAGACGGATCCAAAGATCCGTCTGCATAAAAGCTTTTTCAGAGCTGAGTTTTCACTTCATGAAAACTCAGATCCGACAGTATATTCTAACACAGAGGCGTTCCCATAGTGATGGGGACGCTTCTAGTTAGAATATACTACGAACTGTGTACATGACTGCCCCCTGCTGCCTGGCAGCACCCGATCTCTTGCAGGGGGCTGTGATCCGTACAATTAACCCCTCAGGTGCCTGTAAGAGATCCGGGTGTCACGGCTGTAAGTGAGCAACACACAGTAAATAGCAACTGACCGGACCCAAACTAGGGAGGATAAAGGGTGACCCCTGTCAGACCCTAAAAGCTCTCCCTAAGCTGCTATGCACATGTCCGGATCCATATGGTGGATCGAGACATGCCCGCGTACCTCAGGCTGATGACCACTGAAACCCCTACAATAGTGGAAGGGGCACGGCCACCGGTGCCCTGCTCAGTATATGGACGGAACCGGGGTCGCCTCGGATCCAGTCAGCAAAGAAACAGAAACACACAATGTCTGAACACTTATCTGAAGGAGCTGCGGCTGCAGTGAAAACAGATCCAAAGTCAGCAGACAATATCCGAAGTACTTGCTTCAGCAGAACACAGATCCAGTGAAAAGATATCACACAGGTGAAGCTACTCAAGCGAGAGATACAGCTCAAATGAAAAGTATAATCCGCACCTCTACAAAGGAGGAGGGGTGATTTAAAGGCAGCGAAATCAAACACAGGAGAGACAGCTGGGAGGAAGGAAACCGAAAGTAAAGACCTCATCACAGGGGCGGAGAAACAGGGCAGAGGGAACTCCTCCAAGCTCTAGTAGTGACATCATCACAGGGGTGGAGAAACAGAGCTGTGAGAACGTCTCAAAGCTCTGGTAGTGACAGTACCCCCCCCCTCTACGGGTGGACTCCGGACACCCAGGACCCACCTTCTCAGGATGAGCCCTATGAAATGCCCTGATGAGGCGAGTGGCTTTAATGTCCGACACCGGAACCCACATCCTCTCCTCAGGACCATAACCCTTCCAATGAACGAGGTACTGAAGAGAACCGCGGACAATGCGAGAGTCCACAATTCTGGAAACCTCAAACTCCAGATTGCCATCAACCAAAATCGGAGGAGGAGGCAAAGAGGAGGGTACCGTGGGCTGGACATATGGTTTTAAAAGAGCCCTGTGAAATACATTATGTATCTTCCAAACCCGTGGAAGATCAAGACGGAAGGCAACAGGATTGATGACTGACAAGATTTTATAAGGCCCGATAAACTTGGGACCCAATTTCCAGGAGGGAACCTTCAGTTTAATATTTCTTGTAGACAACCACACCAGATCACCCACATTCAGGTCCGGACCAGGCACACGTCTCTTATCAGCCACACGCTTATATTTCTCACTCATCTTTCTAAGATTACTCTGAATCTTTTGCCAAATGGTAGACAAAGACGAGGAAAATCTCTCCTCCTCAGGCAAACCAGAGGGAGCCCCTCCCGAGAATGTCCCAAACTGCGGATGGAACCCATATGCACCAAAGAATGGTGACTTATCAGAAGATTCCTGACGACGGTTGTTCAGAGCAAACTCAGCAAGAGGGAGAAATGAACACCAATCCTCCTGGTTCTCTGCCACAAAACAGCGCAAATATGTCTCCAGATTCTGGTTGACGCGTTCAGTCTGACCATTCGACTGCGGGTGAAAAGCAGAAGAGAAGGACAGCCGAACCCCCAGGCGAGAACAGAAGGCCTTCCAGAATCTGGACACAAACTGCGTGCCTCTATCGGAAACAATATCCGAGGGAATGCCATGCAATTTAACAATATGGTCGACAAAAGCTTGCGCCAACGTTTTAGCACTGGGTAAACCAGGGAAGGGTACGAAATGAGCCATCTTGCTAAAACGGTCCACCACCACCAGGATCACCGACTTCCCTGAGGAACGAGGAAGATCCGTGATAAAGTCCATGGAGAGGTGTGTCCAAGGACGGGAAGGTATGGGTAACGGGAGAAGGGGACCTGAAGGCCGTGAACGAGGGACCTTAGCGCGAGCGCACGTCTCACAAGCAGCCACAAAACCCTCCACCGACTTACGAAGAGCCGGCCACCAAAATCTCCGAGCAATGAGATCTACCGTGGCTCTACTCCCGGGGTGACCAGCAAGAACAGTATCATGATGCTCCTTGAAGAGTTTGTGACGTAACTCAGGAGGCACAAACAACTTCCCAGGAGGACAACGGGCAGGTACCTCAGTCTGGGCAGCCTGGACCTCGGCCTCCAAATCAGAATACAGAGCAGAAACAACCACCCCCTCCGCCAAAATGGGACCCGGGTCCTCGGAGTTTCCTCCTCCCGGAAAACAGCGAGAGAGAGCATCAGCCTTCACATTTTTGATCCCAGGGCGGAATGTAACGACAAAATTGAATCTGGAGAAGAACAGAGACCATCTGGCCTGTCTCGGATTCATACGCCTGGCCGACTCCAAGTACGCCAGATTCTTATGGTCGGTAAAAACGGTGACAGGGTGCCTGGCCCCCTCCAACCAATGGCGCCATTCCTCGAAAGCCAACTTGATGGCCAACAACTCTCTATCTCCCACATCATAGTTTCTCTCTGCCGGGGAGAGTTTTTTAGAGAAAAAGGCACAGGGTCGCCACTTGGCAGGAGAAGGGCCCTGGGACAAAACCGCACCCACACCCACCTCGGAAGCATCCACCTCAACGATAAAAGGTAAGGAAACATCGGGATGCACCAAGACGGGAGCAGACGCAAAACTCTCTTTAATCTTAGAAAAAGCTGCAAGCGCCTCCTCCGACCAAGAGGAAAAATCCGCCCCCTTTTTTGTCATGTCAGTGAGGGGTTTGACAACAGAGGAATAATTCAAAATGAACTTTCTGTAATAGTTCGCAAAACCCAGAAAGCGCATCAATGCCTTCTGATTCTCAGGAAGCTCCCACTCCAGCACAGCACGGACCTTCTCCGGATCCATGCGAAAACCAGAAGCAGAGAGGAGAAAACCCAGAAATTGAATCTCCGATACCATAAAAACACATTTCTCCAGCTTGGCGTACAATTTATTCTCTCGCAGAATCCGCAGAACCTGAAAAAGATGATCCTGATGGGTCTGAACATCAGGGGAAAAAATCTAAATATCATCAAGATACACCAATACAAATTTCCCCATTAAATGGTAGAAAATACTGTTAACAAAATGCTGAAAGACGGCCGGAGCATTCATCAGGCCGAAAGGCATAACGAGATTCTCAAAATGCCCGTTAGGGGTATTAAAGGCCGTTTTCCATTCATCCCCCTCTCTGACCCTGACCAGGTTGTACGCGCCTCTCAAATCCAATTTGGAAAAAACCTTGGCCCCAACAATTTGGTTGAAGAGGTCCGGGATCAGAGGAAGGGGATAGGGATCGCGAATCGTGATACGGTTCAGCTCCCTAAAATCTAGGCAAGGTCTCAGAGAGCCATCTTTCTTTTTAACAAAAAAAAAAACAGCGGCAACAGGTGATTTTGAGGGACGAATATGCCCCTTATCGAGACTCTCAGAGATATAAGTTCGCATTGCGATTCTTTCCGGTTGTGAGAGGTTGTAGAGGCGTGCTTTTGGCAGCTTGGCGCCGGGAATGAGGTTAATGGGACAGTCAAACTCCCGGTGAGGAGGTAGCTCCTGAACACCGCTCTCGGAAAACACGTCCGAGAAATCAGAGAGAAATGATGGCACCGTTTTAGTAGACACCTCTGCAAAAATCGCTGTGAGACAATTCTCTCTACAAAACTCACTCCACTCATTTATTTGCCTTCCTTGCCAATCAATAGTGGGGTTATGTCTAGTGAGCCAGGGTAACCCCAAAACTAGAGGAGAAGGCAATCCGTTAAGGACAAAACAAGATATATCCTCCACATGAGTGTCACCTACCGCTAACCGGATATTGTGAACAATGCCCTTCAGGGATCTCTGTGAGAGTGGAGCAGAGTCAATAGCAAAAACAGGTATATCCTTTTCTAATGTGCAAACCTGAAAACCATGCATGGCTACAAATTGAGTATCAATAAGATTGACGGCCGCTCCACTATCGACAAAAATTTCACAAGAAATGACTTTGCTCCCTAGCGCTACCCTGGCAGAAAGGAGAAAACGGGAACTGCAGGTCAGAGGAAAAGCATCAATTCCTACATCAACTTTGCCCAAAGTAGCAGATGAAGCAGAGTTTGATGATTTACCTTTTGAGGTTTTTCTCTTATTATAACTCTTAGTACAGTTCAAGAATTTCCTAGACGGACAAACATTTGCCAAATGACCTATGCCCCCACAACAAAAACACACCATTCTCTGAGGACTAAATCCTCTTTTATCAGGGGCAAGTCGACCTAGCTGCATGGGCTCCTCCACAGAGGGAACCGAGAGAGGATGAGGCCCCTGCACACTGAATGAGTCCGCACCACTGCCCCTAGACTGAAAATGACTGGACAGAGAGGTCTCGTTTCTTTCTCTTAGACGCCTGTCAAGGCGTACCGCCAATGACATGGCAGACTCTAAGGACGTTGGTCTCTCATGGAAAGCAAACGCATCTTTCAATCTCTCTGAGAGACCATGAGAGAACTGACTCCGGAGTGCAGCATCATTCCAACCTGAATCAGCTGCCCATCTCCGAAATTCAGAACAATAAAGCTCCGCAGACAGTTTGTTCTGGCATAAAAAACGTAAGTTAGATTCGGCCAGAGCAACACGATCCGGGTCATCATATATCTGCCCCAGGGCCACAAAAAATCTTTCCACGGATCGAAGGGAGGGATCCCCCGATGGCAACGAAAAAGCCCAAGTCTGAGCATTACCCCTGAGCAGGGAGATGACAATCCTCACCCTCTGTTCCTCATTACCAGAGGAATGGGGACACAAGCAAAAATGGAGTTTGCATGCCTCTCTGAAACGAACAAAATTCTCACTGCCCCCGGAGAACGTTTCCGGAAGTGAGACCTTTGGCTCGCAACAGACTCCATGGGCCGGAGCAGAGCCCAATGCTTGAAGCTGAGTCATAGATTGACGGAGATCCGCTACCTCCAAAGAAAGACCCTGCATGCGGTCAACCAGGTCAGAAAGCGGATCCATGTCAAAAAAGGACGGTTTGGCGGATTATAATGTCACGGCTGTAAGTGAGCAACACACAGTAAATAGCAACTGACCGGACCCAAACTAGGGAGGATAAAGGGTGACCCCTGTCAGACCCTAAAAGCTCTCCCTAAGCTGCTATGCACATGTCCAGGATCCATATGGTGGATCGAGACATGCCCGCGTACCTCAGGCTGATGACCACTGAAACCCCTACAATAGTGGAAGGGGCACGGCCACCGGTGCCCTGCTCAGTATATGGACGGAACCGGGGTCGCCTCGGATCCAGTCAGCAAAGAAACAGAAACACACAATGTCTGAACACTTATCTGACGGAGCTGCGGCTGCAGTGAAAACAGATCCAAAGTCAGCAGACAATATCCGAAGTACTTGCTTCAGCAGAACACAGATCCAGTGAAAAGATATCACACAGGTGAAGCTACTCAAGCGAGAGATACAGCTCAAATGAAAAGTATAATCCGCACCTCTACAAAGGAGGAGGGGTGATTTAAAGGCAGCGAAATCAAACACAGGAGAGACAGCTGGGAGGAAGGAAACCGAAAGTAAAGACCTCATCACAGGGGCGGAGAAACAGGGCAGAGGGAACTCCTCCAAGCTCTAGTAGTGACATCATCACAGGGGTGGAGAAACAGAGCTGTGAGAACGTCTCAAAGCTCTGGTAGTGACACCGGGACTGCCAGGCAGCAGGGGGCAGACCCCCCTCCCTCCCCAGTTTCAATTTCATTGGTGGCCAGTGTGCGGCCCCCCCAGACCCCCCTCCCTCTATTGTATTTATAACATTGGTGGCCAGTGTGCGCCCCCCTCCCTCCCTCTATTGTATTTATAACATTGGTGGCCAGTGTGCGGCCCTCCCGGCCCCCCCCTCCCTCCCTCTATTGTATTTATAACATTGGTGGCCAGTGTGCGGGCCCCCCCCGGCTACCCTCCCTCCCTCTATTGTATTTATAACATTGGTGGCACAGTGTGCGGCCTCCCCTCTCCCCCCCGATCATTGGTGGCAGTGGAGTTCCGATCGGAGTCCCAGTTTAATCGCTACTGCAGTCCTGGTTGCCATGGTTACTTAGCAATATTAGAAGCATCATACTTACCTGCTGGCTGCTGCGCTGTCTGTGACCGGCCGGGAGCTCCTCCTACTGGTAAGTGACAGGTCTGTGCGGCGCATTGCTTAATGATCTGTCACTTACCAGTAGGAGGAGCTCCCGGCCGGTCACAGACAGCGCAGCAGCCAGCAGGTAAGTATGATGCTTCTAATATATTAACCATGGCAACCAGGACTGCAGTAGTGTCCTGGTTGCCATGGTTACCGAACGGAGCCCCAGTGATTAAACTGGGACTCCGATCGGAACTCTTCACTGCCACCAATGATCGGGGGGGAGGGGAGGCCGCACACTGGGCCACCAATGTTATAAATTATTCATTATAATAATTAAAATGATTCATTCACTGGACAGAAAACATCAGGTGATTATGTGGCTGGAGGTATATTAGACGGTCAATAGATATCAATTTTACTGCAGGCCAGTGGACTATAGGCCCCAAAAATTATTCATTCACCGTACAGAAAAGAACAATTGATAATGTAGCTGGAGGTATATTAGGCGGTCACTGCATACAAATTTTACTGTTGGCCAGTTAGATTATAGACCCCAAAGATTATGCATTCACCGTACATAAAAGATCAAGTAATTATGTGGCTAGAGGTAGATTAGACGGTCAATGGATATCAATTTTATTGCAGGCCAGTGGACTACAGGCCCCAAAAATTATTTATTCACTGTACAGAAAAGAACAATTGATAATGTGGCTGGAGGTACATTAGGTGTTCACCGTATAATAATTTTACTGTTGGCATTTCTAACACATTTGGATTTCAAACTACTTCTCACGCATTAGGTCCCCTAAAATGCCAGGGCAGTATAACTACCCCACAAGTGACCCCATTTTGGAAAGAAGAAACCCCAAGATATTTTGTGATGGGCATAGTAAGTTCATGGAAGTTTTTATTTTTTGTCACAAGTTAGTGGAATATGAGACTTTGTAAGAAAAAAAATGAAAAATAGAAAAATCATCATTTTCCGCTAACTTGTGACAAAAAATAAAAAGTTTTATGAACTCACTATGCCCATCAGTGAATACCTTAGGGTGTCTACTTTCCGAAATGGGTTCATTTGTGGGGTGTTTGTGTAACATCCCAGAGTATGTCACTAAAATTCTGTTCCCCTGCTACATGATGTTAAGTATATATGTGTTATCATCCTGTGTAACGTGACATTACATTTTCCATTATCCGAATTTCCTATGACTGTTTTATGTAAATTGCTGTAATTCTCCATGTTCACCAGTAGGTGGTGGCAATGTATAGGCAGTCTATAGAACAGTTTAGTATATCTAGACCTGAATAGTCCATTCCAGTCTAGGCTCCCCTGTATGAACAGAAGTGTGACGTTCCCATGTCCTGTATCATAAGGAGGAGCAGGAAGTCTAGTGAGTGTACCAGCCACCCCTGTTGGGGTAGGTTGTGTTGATAGGAGCTCCCAGAACAAGGGATCCCAACCCTGGATCCAACCTCTGCTGAGGTTAAGGATCCATCTTCCCGGCCTGAGTCTTCTACCTCAGCTGGTCGACCAGAGAAGCAGCCATCTCCAGCATCCAGGAAGAAGCATACCCTGTGAGCCAAGCTGTGAGTACATTTCCCAAGTCCAGGAGAAGCCAAATTCCTCCTCAGCTAGTCAGGCCCATACCAAGCAGAATACAGACAGAGCAGAAGACTAATACCTGCCAGATCTATAGGCGTATGTACCAGAAGCAGAATAGATATAAATTCCTGCCACATATTGCCAAAACCTGCTGGGACCCAAGACTATTGCTGTTAACTTGTACGGATTTAAAGATGCCATTCAGTAAAGACGAGTTGGACTATATCTCTTGTCTGGATCTTAATTATTCCATCAAAACTCCTATTAACAACACTCAATTTGTTGCATGTGAGCCAGGATACAGGAGTCCAGCCGTACCAAGGTAGGATACACCGTTGACACTGCATAGAGACATTATTCCCCCTCTGGCATTCCTCACCTGGTATGTGAGCTCTACCATCTTAAAGGGCCTTGCTACAGTACCTGCGCAAGCTGCAACTGGCGTCACAAACTTATACACATATAAACTGACCCACTGCATAGCAACCTCACTGACCCAGTGCACTGCTCATTGCATTTGTACTGTCTGGCCATTGTAGAACCTCAGGAAACATGACAGGTGCTCAGAAAGTCAGAGCTGCTTAAAAATGCGGAAATTCACATTTTTGCACCATAGTTTGTAAACGCTATAACTTTTGCGCAAACCAATAAATATACACTTATTGCATTTTTTTTATCAAAGACATGTAGAACAATAAATTTAGAGAAAAAATTATATAGAAATGTAATTACAACTAAAAGTGAAAAATTTCATTTTTTTGCAAAAATTTCGGTAAATTTCGATTAATAACAAAAAACGAAAAAATGTCAGCAGCAATGAAATACCACCAAATTCATTTGGGTGGTAAGTTGTATGACCGAGCAATAAACGGTGAAAGTAGTGTAGTGCAGAATTGTAAAAAGTGGTCTGGTCATTAAGGGGGTTTAAGCTAGGGGAGCTGAGCTGGTTAAGCGCCATGGAATTTCTCTTCACTGGAACAAAAGGGACTGGGAACATTTCATACTTGTACTGGTAATGGCTTTGTTTGGTAGCATCTGGCTCCATTGTATATGTACTCATCTCATCTTCCATTAAATAGTGCTAAGTGCCATTATTTGGTATAATGTGTGAGAGGTCAAATTTCCAAAAGGATCTTCTTTAACATTTTAGGAAAAACTGAAAGTCATGGTAAAATCATGTTAAAAACACTGTTGACATATGGCTTCCATTTATCCCTTTGTGGGTAAAAAATTAACTTGTGGCCTTCATTGTGAGAGTATTAGGGGGTACCCAGTCATCAGACATTGGTGGCATATCCTAGCCATAGGCTATCAACGTTCATTGGACTTTCTTCTTGAAAACACATAAATCAATTTCTGTCTTATGGTTCAACTTAATTTTAATAATTAAAAAATGTACAATAATCTTTTGGCAACTTTGCTGTTAATGTGAAACAATATTCCATGTGTCTGCTTGTGGTAACCATAGAAAACCTTTTCCCTAGCTAAAACTAATGATTATAAAAGTAATAACTTCACGTCTAACTTGGTCATCATGTGTTTAGTGTGCTGCTATATAACTGATGCCTAATGATACACGACAGCACCATTCCAGAAAGATTTCTACAATGAGAAATTTCTGTATTACTCTCCTCCTAATATGCCTTTTCCTTCCTGCAGCTACTCATCTCTGCATTTACTACTTTATAAACAGCCTGGGTAAGGGTAAGCTGCACAATAAACAATCAGGTCTCGTTTGAATTATAATTTAGTTGTAAACTAGTGTGTTTGTGCTGTCTTCACAAATGATGCACTAAATAGAAATGACATAGATAGATAGCGTAAATACATGGATTGATAAAGATAAAATTAGATGGATAATAGATCCTGTAGATGCGTTGAGAGAGATAGATAGAGCATGTCTTTATTCACCCATATAGCAACGTTTCAATCCTCTAAGGCCTCATGCACACGACCGTGGTGTGTTTTGCAGTCCGCAAATCGCGGATCCGCAAAACACGGATGGCGTCCGTGCGCGTTACGCAATTTGCGGAACTGCACGGACAGCCTTTAATATAAATGCCTATTCTTGTCCGCAAAGCGCGGACAAGAATAGGACATGTTATTTTTTATTTTTTTTGCGGGGCCATGGAACAGAGCAACGGATGCAGACATAAAGTGCTGTCCGCATCTTTTGCGTCCCCATTGAAGTGAATGGGTCCGCATCCGAGCCGCCGTTTTGGCGGCTCGGATGCTGAACAAAACAACGGCCGTGTGTGAGGCCTAAAACTGGGATTGTTCTCAAGCTTGAAAACAATCACAGTAAGAGGACTGAAACGTCACTATATGGAAGAATAAAGGACGCCATGCTTTTTTCAATTACTTTGAATGTGCTGCAGATACTTTTTTCTATTTTTATCATGTAGATGTTTGTCACATCCAGATTGCTGGCACTCCGTGCACTTTAAATACTGATTGTGCCAGCCTGATTCTTGCAGATAGATAGATAGTAGAGATACATGTATTGATATAGATACAATTAGATGGATAATAGATACTGTAGATGCATTGAGATAGATAGATAGATAGATAAATCTATCTAGATAGATAGTTTAAAGAGGACTTTTCATGGGTCCAGACATTATAAACTAAGTATCAAGATATGTAGGGCATAGTGCAGGGATCTAACTGCAGTTTCTATTTTTTCTGGGCACCGCTCCATTCACCCCCTGTGCCCCCCACTTTTCACTTTTCCCGCCTGGTATGCTAATGAATAGCACCGGTACAGGGAGGAGGAGACTGCCCTGTTTCTCAATGGGCGTCTTCTTCTCCCTGGCTGTGAGCTGTCCAATCATAGCAGAGAGGGTCACAGCCAGGGAGAAGGTGAGTTTTTTTCTGAGAAACAGGGCAGACTCCTCCTCCCTGTACAGATACCAGGCAGGAGAATACGGGGGCCAGAAAAAATAGTAAGTGCAGTTAGATCCCTGCACTATGCCCTACATATCCTGATACTTAGCTTCTAATGTCTGGACCCATGAAAGGTCCTCTTTAACATAGACAAACATACGGTTTTAGTTGGCCAGACAGCCCCTTTAACTCACTGACACATAACAGCAAGGTTATCATTAAAAGGTCTTATCAAAACAAGTAGGAAAGACAAAGTCTGAAGCTGAAGAAAAAAGGCTAAATCTCCACATGCTAAATGGCTTGTAGTGAAACTATGGAACTGGTCTGGACAGAAATAGTGCAAAGAATTGTACTTCTCTGAAACAACAAAATGTAAATTTTTACTGAAATGTATCCAATTTTACTTTCAGTGATGGAGTATGTTACCCTTGTGAGAGTTTATCTTTATCTCTTGTTTGGGTGCGGCCGTCAGGGCCGGCTCCAGGTTCATGTGGGCCCTTGGGCGATAAATCCCAGTGGGCCCCCATGAGGCATTTTTTTACATTGACATGTCCCCCTGTGGCTCCCACACGGTATAATGACCCCCAGTGGCCCCTATACAGTATAATGACTACTAGTGGCCCTTCACACAGTATAATGACTACTAGTGGCCCTTCACACAGTATAATGAACCCCCAATTCCCCCCCCACTGTATAATGACCACCTGTGGCCCTGCATTCAGAATAATAACCCCCAGTCGCCCCATTCAGAATAATGACCCCCAGTAGCCCCCACACTGGGGGAATACTGTATGGAGGGGGCTCTGGGGGTCATTATACTGAATGGAGGGTCATTGGTGATCATTATACTAAATGGGGGACACTGGGGGTCATTATACTATGTAAAGGGCCCTCACAGTATAATGACCCCACAGTGACCCTCCATTCAGAATAATGACCCCCAGTCGCCCCCACACTGGGGGTTATACTGTATGGAGGGGGCACGAAGGGTTATTATATTCAATGGGGGCTCTGGTGGTCATTATGCTAAATAGAGGGTCAATGGGGATCATTATACTAAATTGGGGGCACTGGGAGTCATTATACTGTGTAAGGGGCCCTCACAGTGTGATGAATGACCCCCCAGTGGCCCCCTCACATACCTATCATTGCAGGGGAGCCGGCAGTCCTGTCATTCACTAACCGCAGCTCCCTGCGCTCCTTCTCTCCGGCGGCCCGCTGCAGCAGTGAGCCAGGCCTGGAGGAGAGAAGGAGATGTGCAGTGATGTAGCTAGAACTGACTGGGCCCCACAGCAAATTTTAGTACGCCCCCCTCCCCCCCAATGTGTGTTCACATCACGTTTTTCCTATCGGTTTGATGTGTACAAATGTGCAGCACTCCACGTTTTTGTATCCAGCAGAGTCAAGTAAAAAATGCATACATTAACGTATATGTTTTTTTACCATGGAACTGTACGGTGAACGGACGCCACTGTACGGCATCAGTCTGAGGCATCTGTTAACGCATACATTTTTGGTATACATTAAATGGATGGCACAAATGGGATGTGAACCCAGCCCTAGTGTCAGAATAAGCACCAGTACACAGCGGAGCAGCGTGGCGGAGAGGGGAGGCCGCCAGGTACTGACAGAGCGCTAACTGGTCCTGGTGGTCAGGGATTAGGACTGTGTTTCCCAAGGATCATTTTCTACTGGGAAATAAAGGGCACAGTATAATACACTAGAATCTATATAATATAAAGATATTATCCCTACCCCAAAATAATAATACAATTAGGGGGTCATTTATTATATAGAAATACGTCTATATTAGGCGTATTTCTGACACAGATTGTGGCGCACAGGACCTTAGCACCGCAATCTGTATCTTTTCCCGCTCATGCCAGGTCTAAAAAAAGTGGTGTGGGCATGGAAGGGGACACAGTTATGGCCATGCAGTTATTGGATACCACCGCCATATAGTGATAACACCGCCATACAATGATAAAACCACCATACAGTGACCGGATAAAAGGGTATAAGAGGGCACAGTACAGGGAATGACTATGGGCACTGCACAGGGTGTGGTAAGAGGGCACAATGCAGGGTATAAAGGGGGTACAGTACGGGGTGGGGGGCACAGTCACATGACCCTGTGACGTTAGAAGGTCCTTATGGTGAATGCTGTTCAGATGCCACCATAATGAGAGGCAGAGGAGTGAGACAGGGGCCCTGGGTGGACAGGAGGGGTGGACACAGCAAGTAGGTGGAAGGGGCTCTGAGGGGGATTCATACAAGAAGTAGGGGCAGGAGGTCTGTGCAGGGCAGCAATA
The DNA here is from genome assembly GCF_014858855.1 of Bufo gargarizans. Classification (NCBI taxonomy): domain Eukaryota; kingdom Metazoa; phylum Chordata; class Amphibia; order Anura; family Bufonidae; genus Bufo; species Bufo gargarizans. Next base: position 504,594,871 of record NC_058080.1, on the reverse strand, counting down.
GGAGATAGGAGGGTGAAACAGGAGCTCTGGATACATGAGGGAGGGAAGGATATGTGTGGGGGGGGGGCAGATGTGGGGGGGGGGCAGGTATCATGGAGGCAAACTGCTTAATGAAACAGTAACACTACTAAATAGAATGAAGCATCAGCAGATCGAAGAGTCCCCCCCTTTCTTTCTGTCCCACAGACAAGAGACAGTCACAGTGCAGACTCACTCACAGTCTTCACACGTCTCTGCTCCAGCTCCAGCCCTCCGGTCTCTCTCCTCAGGCAGCATGTGTCCTGTGTAGAGGGGGCGTGTCCTGTGTAGAGGGGGCGTGTCCTGAGTCTCTGCAGCTCAGAGGGCCCACCAAAGGGGTACTGCGTAAGTGAAATGACAGCAGTGAGAGCTCCCATCTGTATTGATGGAAGTGCTCATAGCAGCTCAGTGGGCCCCCCCAGGAGCATTGGGCCCCGGCACTTGCCCGGGGATGCCGGGTTATGACGCCGGCCCTGGCGGCCGTGCACCCGGCAACCGCTGTATACCCTTCTTTTTGTTTGTATTCTAATGCATCACAGTTTCAACCCTCATTTATTTTAAATTTTGAGAATAAATGTTAACTTTTAAACATATCAGCTAGAGATGAGTGAATCGAAGTTGATGAAGTGGAATTCAATCCGAATTTATGGAAATATTCGATTTGCACCGAATCCGAATTTCCTCCCGCTTCGTGGTAATGAATCACATTTTTTCCTAAAATGGCTGCTGCACATGTTAGGACATGGAGCAAAGAACCTGGGAACGAGGGATCATCCACAATGCCATGCATGCAGCCAATCAGCAGCCAGCCCTTTCATGTCACAGCCCTATAAATGGCTTCAGCCATTTTGGATTCTGCCATTTTCCAGTGTGCTTAGTGCAGGGAGAGACGTTAGCAGGCGCTAGGGACAGTGCTAGGAAAGACTTTTTTTGTGCTTAAAAATGGATTTACAAGTTCAGGGAAATATTATTCAAGGTGTAGGTAAAGGATAGGGAGGCATCATCTACACTATAAAAGAAGAACAGGGTGCAATATGAGAGTGTACAGCCTGGGTAATAGGAGTGATTCTATTACATCTTGCTAAACTAATTGGGGATCCAATTTGCTATTATACTGCTGCTTTTGGGTTTGCAATACACGATACCTCTGTAATTTCAGCAAACCTTGTTTATTATTGGGGTGCAAGTGCTGTGTTGCAGGGTGTATTTATAGGAAATATACGTATGCCATAAGTGTAAAAAAGGACGTCTTATTTGCCATTCTGCAGTGCAGTTACATTGTACTACACACTTTTTTGGGGATGTTTTAATAGTCTAAAAAGTATGTATTATTTGCCATTCTGCGGTGCAGTTATATTGTACTACAGCTTTTTTGGGGTGTATAAGTGTAAAAACAAAAGTATGTCTTTTTCGCCGTTCTGCGGTGCAGTTACTTTGTACTACAGCCTTTTTTGGGGTGTATAAGTGTAAAAAAAAGTACATCTTATTTGCCGTTCTGCCGTGCAGTTACTTTGTACTACAGCCTTTTTTGGGGTGTATAAGTGTAAAAAAAACATATGGCTTATTTGCCGTTCTGCTGTGCAGTTATTTTGTACTACAGCCTTTTTTTGGGTGTATAAGTGTAAAAAAGGACATCTTATTTGCCGTTCTGCGGTGCAGTTACATTGTTCTACAGCTTTTTTTGGGGGTGTATAAGTGTAAAAAAATTTACTTCTTATTTGCCATTCTGCGGTGCAGTTACTTTGTACTACAGCCTTTTTTGGGGTGTATAAGTATAAAAAAAAGTACAAATTATTTACCATTCTACGGTGCAGTTACTTTGTGGTACAGCTTTTTTGGGGTGTATAAGTGTAAAAATAAAAGTATGTCTTTTTCGCCGTTCTGCGGTGCAGTTACTTTGTACTACAGCCTTTTTTGGGGTGTATAAGTGTAAAAAAAACATATGGCTTATTTGGCGTTCTGCTGTGCAGTTATTTTGTACTACAGCCTTTTTTTGGGTGTATAAGTATAAAAAAAGTACGACTTATTTACCATTCTACGGTGCAGTTACTTTGTGGTACAGCCTTTTTTGGGGTGTATAAGTATAAAAAAAGTACATCTTATTTGCCGTTCTGCAATGCAATGACATTGTACTGCACACTTTTTTTGGGGTGTTTTAAAAATATAAAAAGTTAATTATTATTTGCCATTCTGCAGTGCAGTTACATTATTGCAGTCATCCAACGGCACAGAAGCTGAACGAGCTCCTGGCCAAGTTGCTGGTGCTGCAGTCCCCCCTTTCCAAATGGTGGACTCTGCACCTTTTAAAGAACTGATGGCTTGTGCCAGGTGGAGAGTCCCAAGCCGTCATTTCTTTGCCAAAATGGCAGTACCAGCCCTGCACACATATATAGAACAGAAGGTGGGCCAGTCCTTGAGCCTGTCGGTGTCTGCCAAAGTGCAAGGCAGAGCCGAAGTGTGGAGCTAGAATTACGGTAAAGGACAATATATGTCCTTTAGAGCCCACTGAGTAAATATGATTCCTGCCCAGCCACACCAGCAACTTGGCTAGGTGACCCTGCTTCCGCCTCCCCATTCTCACGCCGTTGGTCCTGCGACAATATCCACCTCTGCCTCCTCATACTACACCGTGCCCTCAGCCTCTACTGCAGGGACAATTCACAGTGCTCCACCAGCATACGACATGTCATGCAGGGCATGGCGGTGTCACGCTGTTCTGCACCTAGTTCACCTGGGCGAACAAAGTCACACAGAGGAGGAACTGCTCCGCGTGCTTCTTCAAGAAATCAAAACACCAGAAACAAAGTGCAAATACAAATACTGGCTAAAGTAACATTGAAAAAACTGTAAAGTTACCCATAGTGTATCTCCGACCAGGATGGCGCCAACCCCTGGTTCAGCTTGAGCCTCCCTTCCCTCAGTACTTTGTGGCCAGAGGCAAAAATTGAAATGGTACCCCCCCATGCCAAATTCTTGACCTAACCCCTTCCCTCCAGCCAGAGGTATAACTTGACCAGCATACACTTTCTATAATACCAGTGTTTTCTTATGTGGCACAAGGGTATTTGGGACCCCTCAGGTTACTGGGACTTAGCTTTTGCTCTAATCAAATGATGCAATGTATGCGCATTATAGTATATACAGCCTGAATTGTAAGATTTTGACACTGTATTTGTACTGTTTTATGTATCATCTGCAGGTATGTTCCATAATGGAAACTCATAATGCTAAGAACATCACTGAATTCATCCTTATCGGCTTCCCGACACGTCCAGAGTTGCAGCATGTTCTTTTTGCAGTGTTCCTAATAATATATATTTTAACTGTCATGGAAAATCTGGTCATTATCATAACTATTAAATGTAATGTAAAACTCCATAAGCCCATGTACTATCTTCTAGCTAGCCTGTCCTTCTTAGAAATCTGGTACGTTACAGTTACTGTCCCCAATCTTCTAAACAACTTCTTGACTGAGAACAATAAGATCTCTTTCTTTGCCTGCATGCTTCAGTTGTATATTTTTATATCATTGGCCTGTACTGAATGTGTGCTTTTAGCAGCTATGGCGTTTGACAGATACATTGCTATATGTTTCCCTCTACTCTATCCAGTCATCATGAACAACACCTTCTGTTTGCAGTTGACCATTGGCACCTGGGTACTGGGATTCTCCACTGCCCTGATTAAAGCTATTTTTATTTTTAGGTTGAATTTTTGTGGCCCGAATGTCATCAACCACTTTTTTTGTGATATTTCTCCAGTGCTAAACTTAGCTTGCACAGACATGTCTTTTACAGAGTTGGTTGATTTCATCCTTGCTATGGTAATTATTATGATTCCTCTTGTAATGATAATCATAACCTACATATGCATTCTCTGGGCAGTAGTCACAATACCAAATAACATGGGGCGTCAAAAGGCCTTTTCTACCTGTGCATCCCACTTAACTGTTGTTATTATATTTTATACAGCAACACTGTTCATATACGCCAGGCCTAAAAGGGCTAGCCCATATAATAGGAATAAACTGGTCACTCTTTTGTATTCTATTTTGACGCCATTTCTGAACCCAATCATTTATTGCCTAAGAAATGAAGAAGTGAAACAGACAATAAAGAAATCATTTGTGACATTATGTAGCATAGTCCTAGGGTGGTTGGCATACTCTCCAGCCAGCTGAAACATGCTTTTACTATTGGAAAATTGTTTTATTAGCATACTGCACTATACATTTAAATCACAGCATAGTTATGGTATATTTATGTTTACTGTATAGTTACGGTATGCTTGTTGTATAGTGATTGTATGTTTACGGTCATTATATAATTAATATTCACATTCTGTCAAGCTACACAATTCATGACGTGATAAAACATCCTGAAAATACAGTTCACAGTGAATAAAAATCAGGTTCTGACCATTTCAGGAAACATTCAAATCGTTTTATGTCTTTCCATGTTTAAGTTCACCTTTGCAACATGACATCTAATATTTGGTATAATAAAATACCAGGGCTGTAAAACGGCAAAACTAAACTTTATAGTTTATATCGAACTTTGCAACCATTTTATTATAATGCATCTAAAATGAAATAGAAGCAACTATGCACAAAGTCTAAAAAGGTTGCTATTGTTTTTGTTGGTATTGTGGTTGTTTTATGTCTACAATACATATCTTGTACTGGCCTATACAGTGAGCAACAGAAGTATTTGAACACCCTGTAATTTTGCAAGTTCTCCCACTTAAAAATCATGGAGGGGTCTGAAATTCACATTGTAGGTGCATTCCCACTCTGAGAGACAGAATAAAATAAAAAAAATTCAGGAAATCACATTGTATCATTTTTAAAGAATTTATTTCTCTTGCACTGCTGAACTAAGTATTTGAACACCTGAGAAATTCAGTGTTAATATTTGGTACAGAAGCCTTTATTTACAATTACAGAGGTCAAACATTTCCTGTAGTTCTTGATCAGGTTTGCACACACTGCAACAGGGATTTTGGCCCACTCCTCCACACCGATCTCCTCTAGATCTGTCAGGTTTCGGGGCTATTGCTGAGCAACACGTTGTTTCAGCTCCCTCCAAAGATGTTCTATTGAATGTAGGTTTGGAGACTGGCTAGGCCACTCCAGAACCTTGATATACTTCTTACAGAGCCACTCCTTGGTTATCCTGTCTGTGTGCTTCGGGTCGTTGTCATGTTGGAAGACCCAGCCACGACCCATCTTCAATGCTCTGACTGAGGGAAGGAGGTTGTTGCTCAAATTCTCACAATAAATGTCACCATTCATCCTCTACTTAATACAGTGCAGTCGTCCTGTCCCCTTCGCAGAAAAGCACCCCCAAAGCATGATGTGACCGCCCCCATGCTTCACAGTAGGGATGGTGTTCTTGGAATGCAACTCATCCTTTTCTTTCCTCCGAACACGATGAGTGAAGTTTAGACCAAAAAGTTCTACTTTGGTCTCATCTGACCACATGACTGTCTCCCATGCCTCCTCTGGATCATCCAGATGGTCATTGGCAAACTTCAGACGGGCCTGGACATGTGATGACTTGAGCAGGGGAACCTTCCGTGCATTTGAAACCATGACCGCGTAGTGTTCTACTGACAGTGACCTTTGAAACTGTGGTCCCAGCTCTTTTCATGTCATTGACCAGCTCCTCCCTTGTAGTTCTGGGCTGATTTCTTACCTTTCTTATCATCAGTGATACCCCACAAGGTGAGATCTTGCATGGAGCCCCAGTCCGAGGAAGACTGACAGTTGTCTTTAGCCTCTTCCATTTTCTAACAATTTCTCCAACAGTTGATCTATTTTCACCAAGGTTCTTGGCAATTGCCCCATAGCCCTTTCCAGCCTTGTGGAGGTCCACAATTTTGTCTCTGGTGTCTTTTGACAGCTCTTTGGTCTTGGTCTTGCCCATGGTAGTAGTTGGCGTCTGACTGACTGTGGGGTGGACAGGTGTCTTTAAAGAGCTCAGTCAGGTGCTGCTAAGTTAGATTAATGAGTGGAGTAGAGGTGGACTTTTTAAAGGCACAGTAACAAGTCTCAGGTGTTCAAATACTTTCAGCAGTGCAAGACAAATAAATTATTTAAAAATCATACAATGTGATTTGCTGATTATTTTTTATTTATTCTGTCTCTCAGAGTGGGAATGCACCTACAAAGTGAATTTCAGACCCCTCCATGATTTCTAAGTGGGAGAACTTGCAAAATCACAGGGTGTTCAAATACTTCTGTTCCTCACTGTATGTATTCATGGTAACAGGATTTACATGGGACAAATGTCGGGCTGATTATCGAGAACTGACGTTAGTACAACTACACTTCATTACTTGTCCCCATACAACAGAGGTGATTGCTGCATGTTCTTCATCTCTACTGACAAGGATTGGTTCATTCCTGATAATTGCCTGCTCAGTCATCATGTGCAAATGCTCCTTAACATGTATTGGTTAGGTAGGAAAGAAGTAGGGGACAGATAACTAAACGATCTGTTACTGTAGAACCTCATGGGCCAATATAATAACTGTAGGCACACATTTGTTTACTACTTGCAAAGTTTCTCCATTTTTCATTTTTTAAGCACTTTCATTTTTGATGAAAGAATGAAATTAAAGTCTTCTCTAGTCCGCCCCAGTGAATACACTATGGATCCATTCATCTCCATGGGACTTCCGCAGTCCGTCAAGCACTGTTCTCAGCATTTCTTTTGGCAGTGCCATTGCAAACAGTTGCGTCACTTTATTCACTCTTGGACTCAGGGACCCTATTCTCATAACCATAAAAGGTCCCAGTGGTTAGACCAACATCGGTTGCTTAGCACTTATCCTGTTGATAGATGATAAATGTATATGGTAGGCAACCCCTTCAATGATGGGGTAAGTAACACTCAGCAAAAAAATCCTTGGTTTGTGGGATCCTGCTAATATAGCTAGTACATAAAATCGGACAATTCCTGGACATTTTATGACATTCCATGCACTGTTGCCCTCCATTCATTTCCTTGGGACTGCTAAGAATAGCTGAGCGCTGGTTTGGCTATTTTCATAACCCCATAGAAGTGAATGGAGCGATGGCTGCGCTTGCATGGTGCGTTTCCCACACAAGTATAGGTGTGGGTCTCAGAAGTGGGACCCATGCCGATCAGACATTGGGGGCATATCCTAGTGATATGCCTCCAATGTCCAAGATGAGAATACCCCTTTAAAATAAATTTGCATTTATTACACAGGCGCTATCAGTTTGTATGCCACGAGGGGACTAAGAGTACATTGCAACTCTTATGCATTTTTTGCAAAAAGTTGTGTAACCCTGTGAAGTTACACAGGCTGCATTAGCTGAAATGCCCAGTAGATGGCAGATGGACTCAGTATGCTGTTAATAAAACATTGAGCATTGGTCACATGATTGTGACATCATCGTAGGTCCTGGAAGCTTTCTGGAAGTGACTACATGCTCAGCCAGAGAAAGGACATGTTGTGAGAGACTGCAGCACAGAGATGGAACCTTGCTGAGAGAACCTGCTTCACCCAAGATCACACCTGCTGAGAGAGGGACCCGCTGGCAAAGACAAGCACTGAGTCCAGACGTCTGGTGAATCCAGTGAGAGGAGACTGCTGCTGACTGACCTGGCTAATCGTGTTGTGAGGGTAAGCCAAACCTCTCCCTGTATCACCACAGGGCACCTGTCTCCTCACTCACAGTAAAGACTCTGAGGTCCAGTGACGGACATTACACAGCTCAGGCTGCTTCAGTGACCCTGCCGAGCAGGACTTATAAGGGCCCCAACTCTCCTATGTGCACCAACGGCCACTAGGGCGAAGATAAGGGGGTGGGACACAGGCGTGCTTGTGGGTGGGTGAGGAAAATCCACATTGCATTGTTACCTGTATTACTCTATTGTATTTTATTATGTATGTTGGTTAATTTGCTGCTTACTATATAAAGTCAATTCCAGTTAGGCTGTGTCAGTCTCATTGCACCAAGTATGTTCCCAGTGGGACCCCACATCCCTACCCCGGATGCTCCACTGGGTGGAGGCACTGCCGCAGACATGTACCCCAGCTCCCAGATAGCGGAGGCTCAGGATCCGCCTGTCAGGCATAGTGAGTTAACTAGGTTTAGGGACCCCAAAGACACTAGGGGGCGCCCTCAAAACCCCGTTACAGTTGCAATGAGCTGGGTTACCACCATGTACTGTGCAATGCTAAATGTACCAATGTAAGCCCCCTCCTCACTCCTAAATAGTGTCATAACCCAGATTTTGCGGTTATGGAAAGCTGGGTTAAAACCATGTGGAGCTGTCATAGACTGCAGAATAAAAGTATACTATGTCAAATACATCCCCTGCTCTCTGACATGGTGCAAGATATGGAAAGATTTTCCTTTAAAAGTCCTGTGAAAGCTGGGTTACCACCATGTGTCAGTATCCTGGTACTGTATAGTATACCTGCACACAGGTTGAAGCTCTTTCACAGTGCTCTGAGTGTCCTTTAAAGTGTTTTGGAGATAAGCCCCACCCTGTTTCCAAACTTCCGTTTGGACTGTGAGGTCATGCTTATAACAGCCTGTCTTCAGCCAAAGATGGAGGGCTTGAGAGGAAGGAGACATTGCTCTCGGACAGCTGTAAATAGGCTAAAATGCTTTTGGTAGTAGCTTGCAGGTGTCCAGAAAGTGCTGTAGACATACTTTACTTTGCATGACATACATTTTCCCCCTTGTTTTTCAGGATTTAATGGTCCCAGGAGAGGGATGGTCATACTTCCTCACTAGAGAGAGAGTGTAAGCTGGGAGGAAGAGGGAGGAAGCAAGTCCATGTGTTTCTTCTCCTTAGGCCTCAGGGTCCAGAGACTAATCGATCTCTGTGAAAGTTACTGCTTCTGCTGCAACATCAAAGAGAGAAAGAAAGATGAACTTAGAAAAGATGGCGCACCAAGAGTGACATTATTTTTCACTTTGCCAGCTTCCATACCTCATTTGCTGGGGACAGAATTTTAACTGTGTCCAGATTGTTTTATGTACTACAACCCCTATTTTGCACTTAGTAATATGTTATGTTTATTCTTCCACCTCTGTCCTGGTTTTCTGACTCCTTCTGCACCATATGCTAACCACACTGTGATGTTAACTGTCCATGTAGGTGCAAGGCAGGGCTTGTCCCCTTCACCACCACTGACATTAGAGATCTCGGAGTAGGCAGCAACAGCTGGGACCACTCTCCTTGGGCTGAACTGGGTACTGTTGTCAGACTGCTGGGTGGCAACTGTTGATACCTCCTCTTCCTGATCCGATGCCAAGAATGGCTGCACATCGGTAAGATCTTGTAATAAATGTGAAAATAATTCCTCTAACTCGACCGGAGGGGATATGGTGAGGATGAGGAGGGTGCAGAAGTGGAAGGCTGAGTGAGCCACTCAACCAAGTCTAGTGCGTCCTTTGACGTAATCGCACGCACCTTCTGCAACTTCCCAATTATGCTCCGGCTTGGTGCACCTGCCCGACCCCTACCACCCCTACGGAATGGCCTGCCTCTTCCACTGCCTGTCATTTTCAAAATGACCCTGTGAAAAAAGCCCCTATAGAAGAGCAGTATTTGTGGAAGAAGGTATATCACACCACTGCTTCAATCAGTTCTTTTGGGGGGGCAACTAGTATATAACACCAGTAGAAATTATTTATTCCAATGGCATTTGCACTCCGTGTAACGCAGCTAAACCGCAAACAAATGCTGCACTACCCAACTGCACTATATAGAAAGAATATTTTGGTATATCACACCCATGCTTCAACCAGTTTTTTGGGGGGGCAACTGGTATTTACACCAGTAGAAATTATTTATTTCAATGGCGTTTGTAACTATCTGTAGCTGAGGTAACACAGCTAAACCGCAAACAAATGCTGTACTACAGAAACTGCACTATATAGAAAGTATATTATTGGTATATCACACCCCTGCTTCAATCCATTTTTTGGGGGGGCAACTGGTATATCACACCAGAAGAAATTATTTGTTCCACTGTCGTTTGTCACTATCTGTAGCTGAGGTAACACAACAAAACCGCAAACAAATGCTGCACTACCCAAATGCACTATATAGAAAGTATATAATTGGTATATAATGCCCCTGCTTCAATCATTTTTTTTTTTGGGGGGGGGGGGGGGCAACTGGTATATCACACCAGTGGAAATTATTTGTTCCAATGGCGTTTGTCACTATCTGTAGCTGAGGTAACGCAGCAAACCGCAAACAAATGCTGCACTACCCAAATGCACTATATAGAAAGTATATTATTGGTATAAAACACCCCTTCTTTAATCAGATTTTTGGTGGGGCAACTGGTATTTCACACCAGTATAAATTATTAGTTCCAATAGTGTTTGTCACTCTGTGTAGCTGAGGTAACGCAGCAAAACCGCAAACAAATGCTGCACTACCCAAATGCACTATATAGAAAGCATATTATTGGTATATCACACCCCTGCTTCAATCAGTTTTTTTGTGGGGCAACTGGTATATTACACCAGTAGAAATTATTTATTCCAATAGCGTTTGGCACTTTGTGTAGCTGCAGTATCGCAGCAGAACCGCACACCACTGCTGCACAATACAAATGCACTATATTATACTTTCTATGTTAGAAAGTATATTATAAGTATATCACACCCCTCAGTAAGTCACACCTATCGATAGCACACCTATACTAGTCCTTAAAAGAACTTTTGTGGCCCTATTAGCTAGCGTTTTGTGTCCCTAACAGTCTGTCCCTGCTCCACACAGCAACCTCTCCCTACACTGGCAAAAGACTAATTGTAAAATGGCGGCCAGATCGAGTTTATTTATAAGGTCCATGTGCTGAAACGTCTCAATTGGGTGTCCTGTACCACCTGATGGATGTGTCATGGGTCAAAGTTCTTCACAATGTAAAAGAATATGGCACCGGCGGACATCTCCATATGTTCACCCGTTCGGCTAACCGTGAACGAGCAAAGTTCGCCGCGAAACGACCTACGGGCGGACCGCAAGGCCATCTGTAATCGTCACCATTAGTGATAAAAAGAGACGTTCAGGCCACCTGCACATGTTGCAGAATACGTGCAGTTATTCTGCGTGAATTCCCGTGAAGAAAAACCGTAGTGTATTACAATACCAGCAAAGTGTATTATATTACACTAATTTAATGTACACTTTCAGATTGCTTCCGTGCGGAAATTGACCTGCATTGTGGATTTCTGAATCGGCAGTATGTCAATAATGCTTGCAGTTTTAGCTGTTGATTTCACCCTTTTTAATGGAAGGGTGAGATCTGCAGCAAAACTGCATCTAATCCGCACCAAGATCCTCAATTAGACATTGCAGAATTTGGTGCAGATATGCTATAGAAGCGCACATAAATACACACATAAAACATGATAAATGGTGTGGATTTATGTGCATTGTTTGTAAGGTTTTAATGCAGGCACCCAAAAAATCTGCTGCGTTTTTTTCAGCGTTTAAAAAAAAACAAAAAACACAACAAAACTGAATATATTACATACAGTTTTTGTTGCGGAAAAGCCAGCAGATTTGACCCTCTCCATTGAGAAGGGTGAAATCCGCAAGAGAAATCCACTGTATTTTTTTAATGCAGTGTGCAGATGAAAATTCTGAAATTCTCATTCAATTTGCTGCTACTATACAACGCTGCGGATTCGCTGCATGAAAATCTGCGACAGCAAAGCCACAGCTAGTCAGAAGTGGCATAGCGTGTGTGTGTGGGGGGGGGGGGTTTGCGCCAAACTGCAGGTGGCGCCAGGCAGCAGTAGACAGTAGATTCCTGTCTCCCTGCAGTTCAGCCTCGTAGGCTCCAGGCCACTAGGCCAGAAAGCTATGAGGCAGTAGAAGGGCACAGGCAGAGTAAAGGGTAAACCTGCGACTCACAATATCATGTGACATTCCTAAGTCACGTGGGTCAGAAGCTGGCGCACAGCACAGAGAAGGAGGTCGGGTCTCGAATGGCTGCCCAGGAGTGTCAGCACAGGGAGGGAGAAAGAAACAGCGTCTGTCAGTACAGGAGACTCTGAGGAGGAGGTACATGTGAATACTGTGGATCTGCTGAGGACAGGGGGAACTGTGAATTAAGGGGGTTTCTGTGTAAGATTTGAGGGAGGTGTCTAAGATTGTATGGAGGGAGGCAGTGTAGGATTGTATGGAGGGGGGCAGTGTAGGATTGTATGGAGGGGGGCCGTGGAAGATTGTATGCTGATGAGAGTACCTCACGTGACCTCCTGCGCCCAGTCTTGCGGGATGACGTGATAACGTGGCACAGGAGGGCACAGTGTGACTGCCTGCGCCAGGACGCTGGAACTCAGGCCATAGGCGACGGCAAAGAGAGGATTACAGGTGAGTAATTTTTATTTAATTTTTTTTTTATGTATGTATATGTTAATGCATGCAGTACTGAGGGCACAACGGGAATGGGGGAGAGCATTTTATATACTGCAGAGGGGGAATTATATATATTAATAAACAGGGGGCATTATGTACTAATAAGACAGAGGGGGAACTATATAAACTAATAATACAGAGGGGCCATTATATACAGTACAGACCAAAAGTTTGGACACACCTTCTCATTCAAAGAGTTTTCTTTATTTTCATGACTATGAAAACTGTAGATTCACACTGAAGGCACCTAAAATGGTTTTCACTTCACAGGTGTGCCCTGTCAGGGGGATTTCTTGCCTTAAAAATGGGGTTGGGACCATCAGTTGCATTGTGGAGAAGTCAGGTGGATACACAGCTGATAGTCCTACTGAATAGACAGTTCGAATTTGTATTATGGCAAGAAAAAAGCAGCTAAGTAAAGAAAAACAAGTGGCCATCATTACTTTAAGAAATGAAGGTCAGTCAGTCCGAAAAATTGGGAAAACTTTGAAAGTGTCCCCAAGTGCAGTCACAAAAACCATCAAGTGCTACAAAGAAACTGGATCACATGCGGACCGCCCCAGGAAAGGAAGACCAAGAGTCACCTCTGCTGCGGAGGATAAGTTCATCCGAGTCACCAGCCTCAGAAATCGCAGGTTAACAGCAGCTCAGATTAGAGACCAGGTCAATGCCACACAGAGTTCTAGCAGCAGACACATCTCTAGAACAACTGTTAAGAGGAGACTGTGTGAATCGGGCCTTCATGGTAGAATATCTGATAGGAAACCACTGCTAAGGACAGGCAACAAGCAGAAGAGACTTATTTGGGCTAAAGAACACAAGGAATGGACATTAGACCAGTGGAAATCTGTGCTTTGGTCTGATGAGTCCAAATTTGAGATCTTTGGTTCCAACCACCGTGTCTTTGTGCAACGCAGAAAAGGTGAACGGATGGACTCTACATGCCTGGTTCCCACCGTGAAGCATGGAGGAGGAGGTGTGATGGTGTGGGGGTGCTTTGCTGTTGACACTGTTGGGGATTTATTCAAAATTGAAGGCATACTGAACCAGCATGGTTACCACTGCATCTTGCAGCGGCATGCTATTCCATCTGGTTTGCGTTTAGTTGGACCATCATTTATTTTTCAACAGGACAATGACCCCAAACACACCTCCAGCCTGCGTAAGGGCTATTTGACCATGAAGGAGAGTGATGGGGTGCTGCCCCAGATGACCTGGCCTCCACATTCACCGGACCTGAACCCAATCGAGATGGTTTGGGATGAGCTGGACCGCAGGGTGAAGGCAAAAGGGTCAACAAGTGCTAAGCATCTCTGGGAACTCCTTCAAGACTGTTGGAAGACCATTTCAGGTGACTACCTCTTGAAGCTCATCAAGAGAATGCCAAGAGTGTGCAAAGCAGTAATCAAAGCAAAAGGTGGCTACTTTGAAGAACCTAGAATATGACATATTTTCAGTTGTTTCACACTTTTTTGTTATGTATATAATTCCACATGTGTTAATTTATAGTTTTGATGCCTTCAGTGTGAATCTACAATTTTCATAGTCATGAAAATAAAGAAAACTCTTTGAATGAGAAGGTGTGTCCAAACTTTTGGTCTGTACTGTATATTATCAATACAGAGGGCATTATACATATAGGCTCTATGGGGTGAGAGAACATTATAATACAGGGGGACACTGCAGTGGGGCTTTATAAATACTGGGGCTACTACAGGGGTGCCTTATAGATCAGCCTTATTACTTTTGTGGGCTCTATAGGGGCCTTATTGAGTTTTTTTTTTTACTGCAGGTAACACTATAGGGTGCCTTATTTCTACTATGGTCCCTATTAGGGCATTATTAATATTAGGGGTGCTGTGGGTGCATTATTATTGAGCACAATATGGAGGGCATTGCTAATGGGGTTGCTATTAGGGGTACTGTAGGGGCACTATTACTATCAAGGACAGTATGGAAGCACTATTACTATTGGTTGGATTATCTGCATGATATTGTTGTCTGCAGTATAGTATTGGGGAGCACAGTGGGCACAGTATTGCGGGTAAAAGCAGGAAGTTGGGGCACAAGAAGGGGGAGAATGATAGAAAAGTAAAGAAACTAAGATGTCTGTATGTTAAACGAGATACGGCTGAAAGAAATAATCATGGCGGTCTGATCTCTGAAAGGAGAAGATGAGGAAAGAGAATATCTACATCAGAGGAGACGTTGCTGGATGTAAGAGGTATGTGCGCTGTATTATCCTGCATGTGTAGTGTCCCACTAGGTAAATGTGGGCACTACACAAGGGTCAATATGGCCACGTTATTGTCCACCTCCTGTGGAACATGGTCATTGTATTATATATGATGTTTTATGTGATGTTTCCTGTGTATCTCCAGTATCAGGCCTGTTAGGGGTAGTTCCTCCTCCTAGACAGTAGAGGGAGCTAGGGAACCCCTAGTATATATAGTTAGGCCCAGACAGGAAAGAGTCAGTGCAGTGCAGTATAGTCCAGGAGGCTAGTCAGTGCAGTCTAGCCTGCCTGAGGGTTCTGAGCAAAGTAAGCTCAGAAGCTGCCACCAGGAGAAGGGTTTGCCTAATGAGAAAAACGAAGTTCCTACAAAGTACAGTGCAGAGCCAAATTGATGCCAGCCAACCTGAGAGCTGAAGGGCAGAAGGATCTATTTAAAGCAAGGAGACATATACCTGAGGAAGTTTTCCCTAACCAAGGATAAAGCCAGCAATAGGGCACACGGGCCTTGGGATAAAGACAGACAGGATTCTGAGGAAAGTGCAGCCTGATCTGTAAGTGTTTAACCCTCTGAGTATCTTGCAAGAACATTGTGCCTGTCAATTGATGTAAAGCCTGCATGTTACTACCTCTTGCATATGGAATTTTGACCAAAGACTGTATATAGTTAACTGTTCCAGTAAACAGAAGTTTTGGTTCACCACAACATCGTTTCCTCAATTATTACTACAATAAATCGGTGTGCCACCGTTACCGGCATTGGCGTCACAAATTTAAAGGGATCTTGTCACCGGCACATTAAACAAACCTGCAACATCCAGGGCACCTCACCTACCATCAGGCCTGGTCCCTATACACAGAGAGTGCCCCAGAGGTCCCCTGTGCCAGCCTCTCCATCACTGCTGTACGTCTGCCCAGGGTACATAAAAGTCTGTGAGTACTATAACCACCCTCGGTTAGTAACTACCCCTGTGACCTCACCATTCGCCTCACCCTGCAGGGCTGCGTACTGCACATGTTTTATAGAGATGTATATAATGGCAATCCAAATATCTCTTTAACACTAGGGCTGGGAGAGTTGTTGGACTGAGAATTTTCCACAGCAGGGACAGCAGAAAGGCTAGAATTAGCCCTGCATTGCCAGGGTGGGCGGCCCCAGAACTCATAACAGGTATAAGTCATGGTGTGCACAATGCCCTTGTCTTAACATCCTGAGTCTAGCCAGCATCAGAATGTTCTGTGCGAGGGTTTCAAAGCTGGTTCTGCCTCCTTCGGGCTTGTTCACACGGCCGTTGTGGTTCCGTGGCCGTATTCTCCACCGGCCCTTGTGCACTCCGCATCACTTAAATGGGTCCACAATCACGGAGATGCGGAATGGAAGCACGGATCGGAACCCCACAGAAACACTATGGAGTGCTTCCGTGGTGTTTCTGTCCGTGCCTCCGCTCCTCAAAAAAATAGAACTTGCCATTCAAGTTGGGTCTCGATCCGTCCCGGCCGCCGCATGGACGTTGCCCGTACATTGCACAGAATGGAACCACAATGGCCGTGTGAATAAGCCCTTCCTCTTACAGCGCTGCCAAGCTGTGAGCTCTGTGCTGCGACTGGCTAGAGCTACAGCCTGGGAAAAGGAGACGCCCAGGAGAAAAAGGGCAGGTTCCTTCCAGTATAACCAAATGAGCAAAAATACCGGGGGACATAGCGGGAGAACGGAGCGGCGCCCCGGAGCAATAGTATGTGCAGTGAGATCTTGGGGCGCCACTCTACATAGCCTGATTGTTATCTTACAATGTTTGGACTGATGAAAGGTCCTGTTTAAAGAGGAGGACAATTCAGATGACATCTACTTCCTTATCTGTACTCAGAGCATTATCACTGTGTTATCTGCGGTGTTACATAGGATTGCAGGATGGTAAAAAGAGGCGTGTCCACTGTTTGGGGGGGGGGGGGGGCTCAATACTTGGCTTGCCCCAGGCGCTGGCAACCCAAGCTACTCCATTGCCAGTCAGTCATGTCTGGCCGAGGCCTAAAACAGCTTAGAGTTATTCTACATGCACATGGTGCATATTACATACAGATTTTCTCACAGAAAGTCCACAGTGTAAGGTCTCCTGCACATGACTGTATCTGTTTTGCAGTCCACAAATGACAGATCTACAAAATACAGATGTGGTCCATGTGTATCCTGCAATTTTCATGCGATCAATTGTAAAAAAGCCTATTCTTGTCCGCAAAACAGAAAAGAATAGGACAAGTTCTGTCATTTGTAGCTTGGCTGCACAGATGTCATCCGTGAGCTGTCCATTTGTTTTTCATGGACCCACAGAAATGATAATTTTTTGCAGCTCGCACATGGGCCAAAAATACATAGCGCCTAATACAGTACTGGATTTTCTCAGAATCTTATGCACACGGTGGAGAAATTTACCACATAATAAATGACCTGTAATAATGATTTTGAAATCTGTGGTATGTCAATTGTTGCAAATTTTTTATAAAGAACATCCTAAAATATTTAAAGTGAAAATGGCTTAATGTAGCTTAATGTGCCATAGTGTGCCTAAACCTCAATCAATTGCCTTGGAACTTTGCACTAGCTTAGGGATCTCCGCTTCCCAAACCTATCCTGGAAGTTTCATGGATTTTGGCTACCCAAAAGGCAAATGAGTGACATTAAGCTTGTTTTTTTGGGGAGATTAATGTGGCTTAACGTACAAAAAACAACGCAGATTTCTACCAATTTCCCCCAAACTTCCCATCCTACTAGACTCTCTCTATGCCAACATATTCTGAATATTTGGGGTCATTTGAGAAAACATACCAAAAATTATTTACAATAAGCTATTTTATTCCAATCCTAATTTTTTTTATGTGAACAGCTTAATGTAAAAAGAGCTTAATGTACCATAATCAGGGGCGTTGCTAGGGTCTGAAGACATCTGGGGCACAAGCCCACATAAAGCCACGCCCCCAGCACATGATGCCACGCCCTCATCGCCACCGGGGGGGGGGGCCCTTCACAGTAGTTATTAACCCCTTTCAGCAGTCCCCCCTTCAGTGAATGGGCGACTGCTGAAAGGGGTTAATAACTACAGTGAAGGGCCTAGCCGTCTGGGCAACTCCACAGATCATCCTAACCTATGGTTAGCCTAATTTCAAATTAAGCAAACCCCCCAACTATAAACTAATCACAGAAGTCGGAACCCATTAACCCCCCTTGTACCTGGTACGCGGGATCATGCGTCGCAGAACAAAATTGCGGACCGAAGTGACTAAAGTTCTGAACTAATGCTCGCGCAGCCTGCAAGTAGTGGAACAAGTACATGGGGGATTGGGGGATGATCTGTGGAATTGCCCAGATGGCTAGGAATAGCCTAATGAAAAAAATAAATAATCCTACCAGCATAGCCATGCGCACCCTAAAGCACAAACACACAGACACCGCGCGTGCATGTATATATGTATGTATATATTATATACACATACACACACACACACACATATATATATATATATATATATATATATATACACAAATACACTCTGCATACATAAATACAGACCCGCACTATCAAAATAATGAAGGGAGAAGAAATATTTTTTTAACTTATCCGTATTTTTTGCCCTATAAGACGCTCTGGCCCATAAGACGTACCTAGGTTTTAAAGGGAGACAATAATAAAAAAAAAAAATTCATTACACCTGAGGTCAGACCCCCAATGTTAATCAGACCTCAGCTGACAGCCCCAATAAGACCCCCAATGTTAATAAGACCTCAGATCAGACCCCAATGTGAATGACCCCCAATCAGACCTCAGATACGACCACCAGTGCCTCATATCAGCCCCAGTTCCTCATATCAGCCACCCAGTGCCCCTCTTTGGCCCCTAGCAGCCTCATATCATCAGCCCCCCAGCAGCCTCATATCATCAGCCCCCCCAGCAGCCTCATATCATCAGCCCCCCAGCAGCCTCATATCATCAGCCCCCCAGCAGCCTCATATCATCAGCCCCCCCAGCAGCCTCATATAATCAGCCCCTTAGCAGCCTCATATCATCAGCCCCCCCCCCAGCAGCCTCATATCATCAGCCCCCCCAGCCAGTGGCGGATCCAGAGCCTGGTCTCGGAAGGGGCACTTCCAGATAATTTTATGTCCGCTGCCACAAAACAATAGTGCTTATAGAACAGACTACACAGTGTAGAGGTATAATGTATATTGTGTGGCACAGTGTATGCTATATGTGTATAACATAAACATATTTCACATGAAAACTTACAATTACTTGGCTTGGTCCTTGGGGATCTCGGACACCACTTTAACACTTTGGATGGGGGGCTCGGTGGAGCTGATGTTGTGTTTTATCATAATAAAAAAGATTTTATAATAAGGATTTGGAGAAGGGGCAGAGGAATAGCAGAGCAGGGAGAGGCTGGTGCTGCTACTAGGGGGTCTACCGTGGGGGAGTAATAAAGCCCACCATAATGGGGGGCATTATGGTGGGCTTTATTACTCCCCCATGGTGTGACCCCCTAGTAGCAGCAACAGCCTCTCCCTGCTCTGCTATCCCTCTGCCCCTTCTCAAAAATACCCCTATATAGTGCCCCCAGTAAATGCCCCCATAGTGCTCCTCTCCCCACTTCCTCCTAGTGTCCCCCATAATGTACCAGTATAAAATGCCCCTATATAGTGCCCCAGTAGATGCCCTTAGTGTCCCCCATAATTTGCAAGTATAAAATACCCCTTCTTAGTGCCCCCCGAAGATGACC
The DNA here is from genome assembly GCF_014858855.1 of Bufo gargarizans. Lineage (NCBI taxonomy): Eukaryota > Metazoa > Chordata > Amphibia > Anura > Bufonidae > Bufo > Bufo gargarizans. The sequence continues at coordinate 504,575,422 of NC_058080.1, read as the reverse complement.
CCATAGTACTCCTCTCCCCCCTTCCCCATAGTACCCACCATAATGTGTCCCAGTATAAAATACTACTGTAATAAAGCCCACCATAATGCCCCCCCCATTAAGGTGGGCTTTATTACTCCCCGATGGTGTGACCCCCTAGTAGCAGCAACAGCCTCTCCATGCTCTGCTATCCCTCTGGCCCCTTCTCAAAATTCTGCTTATAATGTGACAGTGCAAAAAACTCCCCCTTGTAATGCCCCCAGTTGAGCTAATGTGCCCATAGTGCCCCCATAATGTGCCAGTATAAGATACCCCTATATAGTCCCACCAGTAAATGCCCCCATAGTGCTCCTCTCCCCACTTCCTCCTAGTGTCCCCCATAATGTACCAGTATAAAATGCCCCTATATAGTGCCCCAGTAGATGCTCTCAGTGTCCCCCATAATTTGCAAGTATAAAATACCCCTTCTTAGTGCCCCCCCGTAGATGACCCCATAGTACTCCTCTCCCCCCTTTCCCCATAGTACCCACCATAATGTGTCCCAGTATAAAATGCTACTGTACAGAGACCCCATATAAAATACCCCTTCTTTGTGGCCTCAGTAGATGCCCCTATAGTACCCACCAATAATGTGCCAGTAAAAAGTGCCCCCAATAATGTGCCAGTAATAAGAGACCCCATCATGTGCCAGTAATAAGAGCCCCCCATCATGTGCCAGTAATAAGAGCCTCCATCATGTGCCAGTAATAAGAGCCCCCCATCATGTTCTAGTAATAAGCACCCCCAATCATGTGCCAGTAATAAGCGCCCCCACCATGTGCCAGTAATAAGAGGCCCCCTCCTATCATGTGCCAGTAATAAGAGGCCCCCTCCCATTATGTGCCAGTAACAAGAGCCCACCCCAATGTGCCAGTAACAAGAGCCCCCCCAATGTGCCAGTGACAAGAGGCCCGCCCAATGTGCCAGTAACAAGAGGCCACCCCCAATGTGCCAGTAAAACTATTGTACATATAAAAAATAAACACCTATACTTACCTCCTTGGCAGCGATGCGATGCAAGCCTCTTCCGGCCTGTGTCCTGCGCTGTATGGCTCAGGTGGCATGGTGACGTCATCGCGCCGCCTGCGCTGGCCTCTGATAGGCTGCCGGCCTAGTGCCTGCAGCCTATCAGAGGAAGAGGAAGGGACACGCCTCTCCCTCCCCTGCCCCACAGCACAGGCATCTGTATCGCTGTCCTGAGGACGGATTTTCATGGATTTTGGCTACCCACAAGGCAAATGAGTGACATTAAGCTTGTTTTTTGGGGAGCTTAATGTGGCTTAACGTACAAAAAACAACTCGGATGTTAACCAATTTCCCCCAAACTTCCTATCCTATTAGACTCTCTCTATGCCAACATATTCTAAAGATTTGGGGTCATTTGATAAAACATACCAAAAGTTATTCACATTAAACTATTTTATTCCTTTTTGAAAACATTTAGCTTAATGTAAAAACAGCTTAATGTACCATAATGTGCCTAAACCTCAATCAATTGCATTGAAACTTTGCAAAACCTAAGATCTCAGCTTCCTAAACCTATCTTGGAAGTTTCATGGATTTTGGCTACCCACAAGGCAAATGAATCACATTAAGCTTGTTTTTGGGGGAGATTAATGTGGCTAAACGTACAAAAAACAACTTAGATGTTAACTGATTTCCCCCAAACTTCCTATAATACAAGACTCTCTCTATGCCAACATATTCTAAAGATTTGGGGTCATTTGAGAAACCATACCAAAAGTTATTCACATTAAACTATTTTATTCCCATCCTAAAACATTTAATGTGAACAGCTTAATGTACATAAACCTCAATTAACCCTAAGTTCTTTTATTGAATGACGTTAGCCTCACATAGCCCCTACTACCTTTTGTGCAGCGGCAATTAGAAATGTAAAGGATATATATATACAGTACAGACCAAAAGTTTGGACACACCTTCTCATTCAAAGAGTTTTCTTTATTTTCATGACTATGAAAATTGTAGATTCGCACTGAAGGCGTCAAAACTATAAATTAACACATGTGGAATTATATACATAACAAAAAAGTGTGAAACAACTGAAAATATGTCATATTCTAGGTTCTTCAAAGTAGCCACCTTTTGCTTTGATTACTGCTTTGCACACTCTTGGCATTCTCTTGATGAGCTTCAAGAGGTAGTCATCTGAAATGGTTTTCACTTTACAGGTGTGCCCTGTCAGGTTTAATAAGTGGGATTTCTTGCCTTATAAATGGGGTTGGGACCATCAGTTGCGTTGTGGAGAAGTCAGGTGGATACACAGCTGATAGTCCTACTGAATAAACTGTTCGAATTTGTATTATGGCAAGAAAAAAGCAGCTAAGTAAAGAAAAACAAGTGGCCATCATTACTTTAAGAAATGAAGGTCAGTCAGTCCGAAAAATTTGAAAAACTTTGAAAGTGTCCCCAAGTGCAGTCACAAAAACCATCAAGCGCTACAAAGAAACTGGATCACATGCGGACCGCCCCAGGAAATGAAGACCAAAAGTCACCTCTGCTGCGGAGGATAAGTTCATCCGAGTCACCAGCCTCAGAAATCGCAGGTTAACAGCAGCTCAGATTAGAGACCAGGTCAATGCCACACAGAGTTCTAGCAGCAGACACATCTCTAGAACAACTGTTAAGAGGAGACTGTGTGAATCGGGCCTTCATGGTAGAATATCTGATAGGAAACCACTGCTAAGGACAGGCAACAAGCAGAAGAGACTTATTTGGGCTAAAGAACACAAGGAATGGACATTAGACCAGTGGAAATCTGTGCTTTGCTCTGATGAGTCCAAATTTGAGATCTTTGGTTCCAACCACCGTGTCTTTGTGCAACGCAGAAAAGGTGAACGGATGGACTCTACATGCCTGGTTCCCACCGTGAAGCATGGAGGAGGAGGTGTGATGGTGTGGGGGTGCTTTGCTGTTGACACTGTTGGGGATTTATTCAAAATTGAAGGCATACTGAACCAGCATGGTTACCACTGCATCTTGCAGCGGCATGCTATTCCATCTGGTTTGCGTTTAGTTGGACCATCATTTATTTTTCAACAGGACAATGACCCCAAACACACCTCCAGCCTGCGTAAGGGCTATTTGACCATGAAGGAGAGTGATGGGGTGCTGCCCCAGATGACCTAGCCTCCACAGTCACCGGACCTGAACCCAATCGAGATGGTTTGGGATGAGCTGGACCGCAGAGTGAAGGCAAAAGGGTCAACAAGTGCTAAGCATCTCTGGGAACTCCTTCAAGACTGTTGGAAGACCATTTCAGGTGACTACCTCTTGAAGCTCATCAAGAGAATGCCAAGAGTGTGCAAAGCAGTAATCAAAGCAAAAGGTGGCTACTTTGAAGAACCTAGAATATGACATATTTTCAGTTGTTTCACACTTTTTTGTTATGTATATAATTCCACATGTGTTAATTTATAGTTTTGATGCCTTCAGTGTGAATCTACAATTTTCATAGTCATGAAAATAAAGAAAACTCTTTGAATGAGAAGGTGTGTCCAAACTTTTGGTCTGTACTGTATATTATCAATACAGAGGGCATTATACATATAGGCTCTATGGGGTGAGAGAACATTATAATACAGGGGGACACTGCAGTGGGGCTTTATAAATACTGGGGCTACTACAGGGGTGCCTTATAGATCAGCCTTATTACTTTTGTGGGCTCTATAGGGGCCTTATTGAGTTTTTTTTTTTACTGCAGGTAACACTATAGGGTGCCTTATTTCTACTATGGTCCCTATGAGGGCATTATTAATATTAGGGGTGCTGTGGGTGCATTATTATTGAGCACAATATGGAGGGCATTGCTAATGGGGTTGCTATTAGGGGTACTGTAGGGGCACTATTACTATCGAGGACAGTATGGAAGCACTATTACTATTGGTGGGATTATCTGCATGATATTGTTGTCTGCAGTATAGTATTGGGGAGCACAGTGGGCACAGTATTGCGGGTAAAAGCAGGATGTTGGGGCACAAGAAGCGGGAGAATGATAGAAAAGTAAAGAAACTAAGATGTCTGTGTGTTAAACGAGATACGGCTGAAAGAAATAATCATGGCGGTCTGATCTCCGAAAGGAGAAGATGAGGAAAGAGAATATCTACATCAGAGGAGACGTTGCTGGATGTAAGAGGTATGTGCGCTGTATTATCCTGCATGTGTAGTGTCCCACTAGGTAAATGTGGGCACTACACAAGGGTCAATATGGCCACGTTATTGTCCACATCCTGTGGAACATGGTCATTGTATTATATATGATGTTTTATGTGATGTTTCCTGTGTATCTCCAGTATCAGGCCTGTTAGGGGTAGTTCCTCCTCCTAGACAGTAGAGGGAGCTAGGGAACCCCTAGTATATATAGTTAGGCCCAGACAGGAAAGAGTCAGTGCAGTGCAGTATAGTCCAGGAGGCTAGTCAGTGCAGTCTAGCCTGCCTGAGGGTTCTGAGCAAAGTAAGCTCAGAAGCTGCCACCAGGAGAAGGGTTTGCCTAATGAGAAAAACGGAGTTCCTACAAAGTACAGTGCAGAGCCAAATTGATGCCAGCCAACCTGAGAGCTGAAGGGCAGAAGGATCTATTTAAAGCAAGGAGACATATACCTGAGGAAGTTTTCCCTAACCAAGGATAAAGCCAGCAATAGGGCACACGGGCCTTGGGATAAAGACAGACAGGATTCTGAGGAAAGTGCAGCCTGATCTGTAAGTGTTTAACCCTCTGAGTATCTTGCAAGAACATTGTGCCTGCCAATTGATGTAAAGCCTGCATGTTACTACCTCTTGCATATGGAATTTTGACCAAAGACTGTATATAGTTAACTGTTCCAGTAAACAGAAGTTTTGGTTCACCACAACATCGTTTCCTCAATTATTACTACAATAAATCGGTGTGCCACCGTTACCGGCACTGGCGTCACGAATTTAAAGGGATCTTGTTACCGGCACATTAAACAAACCTGCAACATCCAGGGCACCTCACCTACCATCAGGCCTGGTCCCTATACACAGAGAGTGCCCCAGAGGTCCCCTGTGCCAGCCTCTCCATCACTGCTGTACGTCTGCCCAGGGTACATAAAAGTCTGTGAGTACTATAACCACCCTCGGTTAGTAACTACCCCTGTGACCTCACCATTCGCCTCACCCTGCAGGGCTGCGTACTGCACATGTTTTATAGAGATGTATATAATGGCAATCCAAATATCTCTTTAACACTAGGGCTGGGAGAGTTGTTGGACTGAGAATTTTCCACAGCAGGGACAGCAGAAAGGCTAGAATTAGCCCTGCATTGCCAGGGTGGGCGGCCCCAGAACTCATAACAGGTATAAGCCATTGTGTGCACAATGCCCTTGTCTTAACATCCTGAGTCTAGCCAGCATCAGAATGTTCTGTGCGAGGGTTTCAAAGCTGGTTCTGCCTCCTTCGGGCTTGTTCACACGGCCGTTGTGGTTCCGTGGCCGTATTCTCCACCGGCCCTTGTGCACTCCGCATCACTTAAATGGGTCCACAATCACGGAGATGCGGAATGGAAGCATGGATCGGAACCCCACGGAAACACTATGGAGTGCTTCCGTGGTGTTTCTGTCTGTGCCTCCGCTCCTCAAAAAAATAGAACTTGCCATTCAAGTTGGGTCTCGATCCGTCCCGGCCGCCGCATGGACGTTGCCCGTACATTGCACAGAATGGAACCACAATGGCCGTGTGAATAAGCCCTTCCTCTTACAGCGCTGCCAAGCTGTGAGCTCTGTGCTGCGACTGGCTAGAGCTACAGCCTGGGAAAAGGAGACGCCCAGGAGAAAAAGGGCAGGTTCCTTCCAGTATAACCAAATGAGCAAAAATACCGGGGGACATAGCGGGAGAACGGAGCGGCGCCCCGGAGCAATAGTATGTGCAGTGAGATCTTGGGGCGCCACTCTACATAGCCTGATTGTTATCTTACAATGTTTGGACTGATGAAAGGTCCTGTTTAAAGAGGAGGACAATTCAGATGACATCTACTTCCTTATCTGTACTCAGAGCATTATCACTGTGTTACCTGCGGTGTTACATAGGATTGCAGGTTGGTAAAAAGAGGCGTGTCCACTGTTTGGGGGGGGGGGGGGGCTCAATACTTGGCTTGCCCCAGGCGCTGGCAACCCAAGCTACTCCATTGCCAGTCAGTCATGTCTGGCCGAGGCCTAAAACAGCTTAGAGTTATTCTACATGCACATGGTGCATATTACATACAGATTTTCTCACAGAAAGTCCACAGTGTAAGGTCTCCTGCACATGACTGTATCTGTTTTGCAGTCCACAAATGACAGATCTACAAAATACAGATGTGGTCCATGTGTATCCTGCAATTTTCATGGGATCAATTGTAAAAAAGCCTATTCTTGTCCGCAAAACAGAAAAGAATAGGACAAGTTCTGTCATTTGTAGCTTGGCTGCACAGATGTCATCCGTGAGCTGTCCATTTGTTTTTCATGGACCCACAGAAATGATGATATTTTTTGCAGCTCGCACATGGGCCAAAAATACATAGCGCCTAATACAGTACTGGATTTTCTCAGAATCTTATGCACACGGTGGAGAAATTTACCACATAATAAATGACCTGTAATAATGATTTTGAAATCTGTGGTATGTCAATTGTTGCAAATTTTTTATAAAGAACATCCTAAAATATTTAAAGTGAAAATGGCTTAATGTAGCTTAATGTGCCATAGTGTGCCTAAACCTCAATCAATTGCCTTGGAACTTTGCACAACCTAAGATCCTGGAAGTTTCATGGATTTTGGCTACCCAAAAGGCAAATGAGTGACATTAAGCTTGTTTTTTGGGGAGATTAATGTGGCTTAACGTACAAAAAACAACGCAGATTTCTACCAATTTCCCCCAAACTTCCCATCCTACTAGACTCTCTCTATGCCAACATATTCTGAATATTTGGGGTCATTTGAGAAAACATACCAAAAATTATTTACATTAAACTATTTTATTCCTAATTTTTTTATGTGAACAGCTTAATGTAAAAAGAGCTTAATGTACCATAATCAGGGGCGTTGCTAGGGTCTGAAGACATCTGGGGCACAAGCCCACATAAAGCCACGCCCCCAGCACATGATGCCACGCCCTCATCGCCACCGGGGGGGGGGGCCCTTCACAGTAGTTATTAACCCCTTTCAGCAGTCCACCCTTCAGTGAATGGGGGACTGCTGAAAGGGGTTAATAACTACAGTGAAGGGCCTAGCCGTCTGGGCAACTCCACAGATCATCCTAACCTATGGTTAGCCTAATTTAAAATTAAGCAAACCCCCCAACTATAAACTACAGACATCTAACCCATTAACCCCCCTTGTACCTGTTACGCGGGATCATGCGTCGCAGAACAAAATTGCGGACCGACGTGACTGAAGTTCTGAACTCATGCCCGCGCAGCCTGCCAGTAGTGGAACAAGTACATGGGGGGTTTGGGGATGATCTGTGGAATTGCCCAGATGGCTAGGAATAGCCTAATGAAAAAAATGATAATAATCCTACCAGCATAGGCATGCGCAGCCTATTGTATTAGGGTGTGCACCCTAAAGCACAAACACACAGACACCGCGCGTGCATGTATATATGTATGTATATATTATATACACATACACACACATATATATACATATATATATATATATATATATATATATATATACACAAATACACTCTGCATACATAAATACAGACCCGCACTATCAATATAATGAAGGGAGAAGAAATAATTTTTAAACTTACCCGTATTTTTTGCCCTATAAGACGCTCTGGCCTAGGTTTTAAAGGGGGACAATAATACAAAAATATTTTTCATTACACCTGAGGTCAGACCCCCAATGTTAATCAGACCTCAGCTGACAGCCCCAATAAGACCCCCAATGTTAATAAGACCTCAGATCAGACCCCAATGTGAATGACCCCCAATCAGACCTCAGATAAGAGCACCAGTGCCTCATATCAGCCCCAGTGCCTCATTTCAGCCCCCCAGTGCCTCATTTCAGCCACCCAGTGCCCCTCTTTAGCCCCCAGCAGCCTCATATCATCAGCCCCCCAGCAGCTTCATATCATCAGCCCCCCCAGCAGCCTCATATCATCAGCCCCCCCAGCAGCCTCATATAATCAGCCCCCGAGCAGCCTCATATCATCAGCCCCCCCCAGCAGCCTCATATCATCAGCCCCCCCCAGCAGCCTCATATCATCAGCCCCCTCAGCAGCCTCATATAATCAGCCCCTGAGCAGCCTCATATCATCAGCCCCCCCAGCCAGTGGCGGATCCAGAGTCTAGTCTCGGGAGGGGCACTTCCATATAATTTTATGTCCGCTGCCACAAAACAATGGTGCAGAGGTATACTGTATATTGTGTGGCACAGTGTATGCTATATGTGTATAACATAAACACATTTCACATGAAAACTTACAATTACTTGGCTTGGTCCTTGGGGATCTCAGACACCACTTTAACACTTTGGATGGGGGGCTCGGTGGAGCTGATGTTGTGTTTTATCCTAATGAAAAAGATTTCATAATAAGGATTTAGAGAAGTGGCAGAGGGAAAGCAGAGCAGGGAGAGGCTGTTGATGCTACTAGGGGCTCACACCATGGGGGAGTAATAAAGCCCACCATAATGCCCCCCCCATTACGGTGGGCTTTATTACTCCCCCATGGTGTGACCCCCTAGTAGCATCAACAGCCTCTCCCTGCTCTGCTATCCCTCTGCCCCTTCTCAAAATTCTGCTTATGATGTGACAGTGCAAAAAAATCCCCCTTGTAATGCCCCCAGTTGAGCTAATGTGCCAGTATAAAATACCCCTATATAGTGGCCCCAGTAAATGCCCCCATAGTGCTCCTCTCCATACTTCCTCCTAGTGTCCCCCATAATGTACCAGTATAAAATGCCCCTATATAGTGCCCCAGTAGATGCCCTCAGTGTCCCCCATAGTTTGCAAGTATAAAATACCCCTTCTTAGTGCCCCCCCGTAGATGACCCCATAGTACTCCTCTCCCCCCTTCCCCATAGTATCCACCATAATGTGTCCTAGTATAAAATGCTACTGTACAGAGCCCCCCATATAAAATGCCCCTTCTTTGTGGCCTCGGTAGATGCCTCTATAGTACCCACCTATAATGTGCCAGTAAAAAGTGCCCCCAATAATGTGCCAGTAATAAGAGCCCCCATCATGTGCCAGTAATAAGAGCCCCCCATCATGTGCCAGTAATAAGAGCCTCCATCATGTGCCAGTAATAAGAGCCCCCCATCATGTTCTAGTAATAAGCACCCCCCATCATGTGCCAGTAATAAGCGCCCCCACCATGTGCCAGTAATAAGAGGCCCCCTCCTATCATGTGCCAGTAATAAGAAGCCCCCTCCCATTATGTGCCAGTAACAAGAGGCCCCCAAATGTCCTAGTAACAAAAGCCCCCCTATGTGCCAGTAACAAGAGCCCCCCAATGTGCCAATAACAAGAGGCCCCCAAATGTCCTAGTAACAAAAGCCCCCCTATGTGCCACTAATAAGAGCCTTCCCAATGTGCCAATAACAAGAGCACCCCCTAATGTGCCAGTAACAAGAGCCCCCCCAATGTGCCAGTAACAAGAGCCCCCCTCAATGTGCCAGTAACAAGAGCCCCCCAATGTGCCAGTAACAAGAGGCCCCCCCAATGTGTCAGTAACAAGAGCCCCCCAATGTGCCAGTAACAAGAGCACCCCAATGTGCCAGTAACAAGAGGCCCCCCCAATGTGCCAGTAACAAGAGGCCACCCCCAATGTGCCAGTAAAACTATTGTACATATAAAAAATAAACTCCTATACTTACCTCCTTGGCAGCGATGCGATGCAAGCCTCTTCCGGCCTGTGTCCTGCGCTGTATGGCTCAGGTGGCGCGATGACGTCATTGCGCCGCCTGCGCTGGCCTCTGATAGGCTGCCGGCCTAGTGCCTGCAGCCTATCAGAGGAAGAGGAAGGGACACGCCTCTCCCTCCCCTGCCCCACAGCACAGGCATCTGTATCGCTGTCCTGAGGATGGAGATACAGATGACTATGAAGATGAGCGCTTCTCCCTGTGCCCCACCGCCACCGCCCCCCACTTCCGAGCAGCTCGGGCGGGGGGGGGGGCAATTGCCCCATTGCCCCCCCTGGATACGCCAGTGCCCCCAGCAGCCTCATATCATCAGCCCCCCAGCAGCCTCATATCATCAGCTGCCCCAGCAGCCTCACATCATCAGCCCCCAAATAAAATAAAAACACTTACCGTTCCTGCTCTGTATGTGGCCGCTCTTTACCTCCCCCACTCGGTAATCCTCTTGTGCAGTCTGCTGTGTGGGCACGCACAGTGTGAAGTCACAGCGCTGTCTCACACTGTGCGCAGCCTTCACAGTAGAGCGCCAAGGACCAGGAAGGAAGAGGTAAGTATAGTGCTTTCAGTGCTTCCTGGCCCTGACAGAACCTCGAGTTGCCTTTGCCCACCAGCATAAACATTCTGGGCACTGGACAAAACATCCGGGCCTCCAGCCCCGAATATTTTGACCTAACAGCACCCCTGACTATAATGTACCTAAACCTCAATCAATTGCCTTGAAACTTTGCACACCCTAAGTTCCCAGCTTCCCAAACCTATCGTGGAAGTTTCATGGATTTTGGCTACCCACAAGGCAAATGAGTGACATTAAGCTTGTTTTTTGGGGAGCTTAATGTGGCTTAACGTACAAAAAACAACTCAGATGTTAACCAATTTCGCCCCGAAACGCGTCTGGTTTTGCTCAAGACCCCCTAGGATTTGCAAACTTATCTTTGGAAAAGACTCTGATGCCGATTCTGCCGAAAACCAAGGACCTGACACGCTGATTCCAACCAAACAACAGGAACACAGCAGAGATCATATACGCATCTAGCTGCACGAGCGTGGGAGAAGGTATACTAAGCTCGCAAGATACCGGCTCTATTGTTTAGCGGAGCGGTGTCCAGAGCGGCTACAACGAACGGCAGAGTCACTTTCCTCTATTGTGCAGTAGTACCACCACACTGCACCGGAAAAGCAGCTGGAAATAACCTGACCTTGCAAGGACTAAGCGGGACACCGCTGTTTTAAGTGAGTATAGCGGGACGCCGCACAAACGCTCACTTAAGGAATATTATTTAAGATCAATTACTCCTGCATTTAGGATCCATCAAATTTACCTCCACAACAACGAATCTATGAACTGTGCATTTTACTTTTTACTTGTGTCATTTTATCATTTTATTATGTATCAGATTTTCAGTGATTTCATTTAGTATCAACACCATTATCTTTTATTATTGTGTATGGTCATTTATCCTTAGGACTGTGTACTGTCTTTTTATTACTGTTTATTACTATTTTATGGTATTATACCAAGACAATTTAATAAAACATATGGTTTTCCATTTATTAGAGTGCCCAGTATTTTTCGTATTGGATTGTATTTTTTATTCAGAGGAAGGGCGAATCCTCTTTACTGAGAGCACCTTCTCCAGGCTTCACCATTCCTGTGCGTCACATACTCAATTACACTGTTAACCAATTTCCCCCAAACTTCCTATCCTATTAGACTCTCTCTATGCCAACATATTCTAAAGATTTGGGGTCATTTGATAAAACATACCAAAAGTTATTCACATTAAACTATTTTATTCCTTTTTGAAAACATTTAGCTTAATGTAAAAACAGCTTAATGTACCATAATGTGCTTAAACCTTAATCAATTGCATTGAAACTTTGCACAACCTAGGATCTCAACTTCCTAAACCTATAGTGGAAGTTTCATTGATTTTGGCTACCCACAAGGCAAATGAATGACATTAAGCTTGTTTTTTGGGGAGATTAATGTGGCTTAACGTACAAAAAATGACTTAGATGTTAACTGATTTCCCCTAAACTTCCTATAATACAAGACTTTCTCTATGCCAACATATTCTAAAGATGTGGGGTCATTTGAGAAACCATACCAAAAGTTATTCACATGAAACTATTTTATTCCCATCCTAAAACATTTAATGTGAACAGCTTAATGTACATAAACCTCAATTAAGTTCTTTTATTGAGTGACGTTAGCCTCACATAGCCCCTACTACCTTTTGTGCAGCGGCTATTAGAAATGTAAAGGATATATATATATATATATATATATATACTGTATATATATATAGTTATAAAAATGTATAACTGCAGGGAGGCATTATATATACTGGCAGTATGTAGGGCTGTCTTTAATATAGATTGGACCCTGGGCAAAAATTTACTTGGGCCCCTGGATCCCGCCTTCCCACACCTTAGCAGGCAATCACGCCCTCCACCACAACACACACACACACAAAATCCACACATCTGGTAGAGTACAGTGATGTAAATACTTCCAGTTCTGAAGACTCCAGCGGCTCAGGATCAGTGCTCTGGGCTCAGGCTGGAAGTGGGCACCGCTCTGCAGGAAGGAGACCAGGGCTCGTCTCACCCTAGTATTACAGTGCACCCCAGCACCCCACAGTATGCAGTATAGCACCCTATAGTATACAGCACCACACAGTATGGAGTATAGCACCCCACACTATACAGTACCCCACAGTATATAGTAGAGCAGTATAGCAGCCCACAGTATACAGCACCCCACAGTGTACAACACCTCACAGTATACAGTAGAGCAGTATAGCACCTCACTGTATACAACACCCCAAACTATACACGATACAGCCCCCCCCCACTTTACAGTACTGCAGTATAGCACTCCACACTATACAGCACCCACAGTATGCAGTATACAGACCCCCACAGTATAAAGTACAGTAGTATAGCACTCCACAATATACAGCACCCACAGTATACAGTATACAGCCCCCCCTACAGGCCCCCACACTATACAGGCCCCCCACACTATACAGGCCCCCCACAGTATACAGGCCCCCCACAGTATACAGGCCCACACACAGTATACAGACCCCTACAGTATACAGACCCCACACTATACAGGCCCCCCACACTATACAGGCCCCCCCACACAGTATACAGAACCCCCCACACTATACAGCCCCCCCCACAGTATTCAGACCCCCACAGTATACAGCCCCCACACAGTATACAGGCCCCCCACAGTATACAGGCCCCCACAGTATACAGGCCCCCCACAGTATACAGACCCCCATAGTATACAGGCCCCTCACAGTATACAGTCCCACGCAGACACCATTTTCTACCGCACCGGGTGACACCAGCCATAGCAACGCCACTGCAACCATTAGGAACCGCGCTCTAAGTTGAATTCGCAATGCGATTAATACAACCTGTATTAATCGCATTGCGATTACAACTTAGATCTGAGTTCATAATGGTTGTATTGCTAGAATTGACGAATATAACGAATATAGCACTATATTCTCAATATTCGTTATATTCTAGCAATACAACCATTAGGAACCCAGCTCTAAGTTGAATTCGCAATGCGATTAATATAACCTGTATTAATCGCATTGCGATTACAACTTAGTCAAATTTGTGACACTGCAGCTTCAGAATGAATCTAAGATGGATGCTGTCCTTGCTTTTTGATAGGAGGTGGGCGGGTCTGGGAGGGAGGGTATGCTGATTGGCTGGAATGTGTCTGCTGACTGTGAGGGTCAAAGTTTGCTCAATGATGATGTATAGGGGGCGGCCGAACATCACATATGTTTACGGCGAACGCGAACAAGCTATGTTCGCCGGCGAATAGTTTGGGACATCTCTATTTACCACTCAAAACTGTTGAATAAAAATAAGTCAGCCCTGGAGTGGAGTGAAAATTTGTCTGTTTTTGCACCTAATTCATGTTTAAAAAAAGGAACACCTACATAGATACATTGATAAAAAGTGGCAAAAATTTGAGAACTCCTGAATTCTAATATGCAAACAAAATAGTCAACCGAGGTGCAAAAGACTCCAAAAATCTAACATGCAGTAACCACTCAAATTCAAAGCATGAAAAATTATACCTATGTTGTACACTACATATTAATAAGCACCATCACACCATAAAAATACAGCTGCAGTCAGCAATATTTTAATCATGAAGTCCAATGGTAATATTTTTATGTATACTTTTACATCTATTTATGTTTCCTATGTATTATTATACACTGAAAAGAGGTCTGGGAATTTTTTTTTGTGGCACAAATATTTTATTAATATGTCCCATATTTCTTTGTTACGGAGACAGTAAATGAAGGGATTAATCATAGGAGTGAAAACAGCATACAAAAGAGATATCAACTTATTTGCATCCACTGATTTGGCTTTTTTGGGCCTTGCATACATAAAAAGTGTAGTTGAAAAAAACATGGTAACCACAGTTAGATGAGAGGCACATGTTGAAAATGCCTTTTGTCTTCCATCAGTTGACGATATTTTTAAAATTGTGTAAATTATACAGATATAGGAAATAGTGGTCACCAATAATGGGATGAGAAGAATAACCAAAGCTAAGATGAAGTCTACCAGCTCAGCTAATGACATGTCTATACATGCAAGATTAAGAACTGGAGAGATGTCACAGAAAAAATGGTTGATGATGTTTGGACCACAAAATGATAGTTTGGATATAAAATACATCTTTATAATAGTGATTGCAAATCCTGACACCCATGAAGACACGGCAAGCTGAATGCAAAGCTCATGCCTCATAATTTTAACATAATGTAATGGAAGACAAACAGCAACATACCGGTCAAATGCCATTACTGCTAAGAGAACACATTCTGAGCACATAAGAGAAATGAAAAAAAAGAGCTGTGTCATACAACCGGAAAAGGAGATGGTTTTCCTCTCCGCCAGGACAATTACTAATAAATTGGGAATGGTGACCGAGACATAACAGATCTCAAGGAATGCCAAGTTGCTAAGGAAGAAATACATAGGCTTCTGGAGTTTGGGATGAAGTTGTACGGTGGCAACGATTATGATATTTTCAGATACAGTCAGGACATAAATAAGTAAAAAAAATATAAAAAGGATTATCTGAAGTTCAAGTAAAGAAGGAAATCCACAGAGAAGAAATTCAGTGACCTCTGTTTTATTTTTATACTCCATATTGAGATATGGTATCTGTGGAAAAATATGTATTTTCCTATTATGATTTTTACACTTCACTGATCATGTATACTTTTTGGGCACTGGTAGCATTTTCTTGTGTATAAAAAGGTCTAAAACACACATGCATCCCACACATATTGGTTTAAATCTTCAGAGCACAAAAGACATTGAATTATTGTTTTATTTAACCTTTTTTGCACATGCTATTCTTGACGCAATAAAAATATGAAAATAATATGCATATCCAAGATGACTGCAGTTTTTGGTGAAGGTTCTTTTGTTAGAAGGGTAGTCCGTGGGTAGAAATAACCTTTAATAATGACAGAACCAGGGCATTTAGAGTTTTGAAAAAAAAAGATCACGCAAAATTACTTAAATATGTGTGAAATGCATCTTGTTATAGTGTTCTGTGTCCAATAGTAGTGCACTTCACAACTGTATAGGTTGTTTGAACCTAGCTCTGTAAAATAATCTGTATTTGTTTCAGAAAAGTACACACATGCACCAAATGTTTAAGCATGTGACAACAATGTGAAGGCAATGAATATATACTGTACATGAAATACTGTACAAGTAACTGACCCAACTATTCTTTAATTATTCACCATTTGTCCACTGTACAAAAAAGCACGAAAATTCAACAATATAAAGTAGTGAATGCTCTATTTTAATCGCATCTGTTAAATCAGTCACATATAAATATGCTGCAAAAGAAGCAATCCGAAGATAATACTTGTTTAAGGTTGTGATTTTACATTAAAATGTGTTTCGCTTTACACTAATATCCTTTTTTTTTTATTATAATATTCTGAGTTCCTAATTTGAAGGACAAATGTTGAAAATAATAAAAAAAGATGTGTGAGATAAAATTTAAAATGTCAAATGAACTAGATAATTTGTAACTAAAATGTACAGGCATGAGATATTGGACAATAAATCAGGCACAGGAACAGCTTTTTCCCTCAGGTAGTTGCCTTGCTTAATGCCGAACCACGCTAAAGCTGCTATGACTTGAAAGCATTACAGCATAGAACTGGAAATGATCACTTCTCCCTGTTTATTGGCCACTAAAACTCACATACTGTCCTTGTCCTGCACTATCCATACTGTCTGTCCTTGTACTGTTTTGTTTGTGTCTGTCAAGCAACTGCCAAGTCAAATTCCTTGTAAGTGCAAACTTATTTGGTCAAATAAATTGATTCTGATTATAGTTACCTTTTTATATTCAATAAAGGAAAATTAGGTTCAGGAAATTAATAGTTGAACCATGCAAATCCTGACTCCTGTAAATGGTCATTCATACTGATTATCTTCTTCACTGATGCTGGCCTTAAATGAATGCTGTGTTAGTTATGTCAGTATAGTAATGGTAAAAATCCCATGATAATTATAGAAGAGATTTTATGCAATTTAGAACTAATGGGACTAATTAAGCCTAGAAAAAAATGAAACAGCTTTGCAATAAAAAATAGTCAGTTTTTAAGTTTGTATTCTTTAACTAATTTGGTAACAACTAGTTTTGAGCAAATTGAAGTGAAGTGGACTTCGATCCGGATTTCAGGGAAAATTCTATTTGCCGCGATACCAAATTTCCTCATGCTTAGTGAATTGATTTTCCCTGAATGATTGTAAAAAATAAATAAATACTTCCCTTCTCTGTTTGAGCACAAACAGACGTAATGAAGTAATCAGAGGCTGTGTGAGATTTCAAGATACAGTCAGGTCCATAAATATTGGGACATCAACAAAATTCTAAAATTTTTGGCTCTATACACCACCACAATGGATTTGAAATGAAACAAACAAGATGTGCTTTAACTGCAGACGGTCAGCTTAGGTGAGGGTATTTACATCCAAATCAGGTGAACCGTGTAGGAATTACAACAGTTTGCATATGTACCTCCCACTTGTTAACCCCTTTAGGAAACAGCCATATTTCACCTTAAGGACCAGGCATTTTTTTGCAAATCTGACCAGTGTCACTTTAAGTGCTGATAACTTTAAAACGCTTTGACTTATCCAAGCCATTCTGAGATTGTTTTTTCGTCACATATTGTACTTCATGACACTGGTAAAATGAAGTAAAAAAAATAAAATTTATTGATAAAAAAAATACCCAATTTACCAAAAATTTGTAAAAAATTTCCAAGTTTCAATTTCTCTACTTCTATAATACATAGTAATACAAAAATAGCTATTACTTTACATTCCCCATATGTCTACTTCATGTTTGGATCAATTTGGGAATGATATTTAATTTTTGGGGGATGTTACAAGGCTTAGAAGTTTAGAAGCAAATCTTGAAATTTTTCTGAAATGTCAATAATATGACATATTTTCAGTTGTTTCACACTTTTTTGTTATGTATATGATTCCACATGTGTTAATTCACAGTTTTGATGCCTTCAGTGTGAATCTACAATTTTCATAGTCATAAAAACAAAGAAAACTCTTTTAATGAGAAGGTGTGTCCAAACTTTTGGTCTGTACTGTATATTAATGTATTTGTCCTTGATTTTCCCCTGATTGTTTTAAGATTTTATATACTGTTATTACTCGATTAAATATTAATCAACATATTATATATGCGAAAGCTGTATTATTCCAGATGAGGTGTGCACAACTATATTTTATTCTATATTGACTTTTTCATATAGACTGGGTGTGTCTATATCAGTTGTAGCACCCAATCCATACACAACAGTGTGGTGAGCCACCACAAACCACCAATAATAATCACATTTTATAGATCAGGTTGTTACGGACGCGGTGATATCAAACATGTGTAGGGAATTTAATTTATTTTTTATTTTTAATCAGTGATAAATGTATTTTTTGATTTTTACTTTTTTCATTTTTTTTTTGCTTTTTTTTTTACCCAGACCCACTTGTTTTTTGAAGATCCAGTGGGTATGATGTCTGTATAATACAGTAAAGTACACTATATGGTGTATTGTACTGTATTTTACTTACACTTTGAACAGATCTATGCCTTTAGCACAGATCTGTTCAGCACCATAGACAGCAGGATGCCTGAGAAGGCGTCCTGTTGCCATGGGAACCTTCCCCGTCTGCCACAACTGAGCAGACAGGGAAGGAGGGGAGTCAGGGACCACGGGGATCAGAAACTGCAGAAAGTGCAGCAAACCGCAGGTCTGAATTATCAGCGGTTTGCTGTGATCGCCGACATGGGGGGGTCACAGGACCCCCCGGCGCATCTAGCCAAGGTGCCTGCTTAATGATTTGAGCAGGCACCGGGTTCTGATCACCGCCTGCCGGGCGGCGGTGATCGGAACCATTCATGACATACCAGTAAAATTGTAAGGCAGATCTCACCTGTAGTAGTTGAATCACCTGCTGTGCACGGATGCCGCAACTGGATGCGGTAAAGTCCAGAAAATAGTGAAGAAATATCCAGCTCAGTTCAGGTGAAGTATTGTAACTTTATTCCAGCGTTATAAAATCCGTATACAACTGTCATGAGGAAGGACCCACACATCTAAGAGGTCTGAAACACGTAGACTTACACTTGTATACGGATTTTATAACGCTGGAATAAAGTTACAATACTTCACCTGAACCGAGCTGGATATTTCTTCACTATGCATGATGTACCGATACGTCATGTGTCCTTAAGTACAAGGACAACATGACGTACCGGTACATCATGTGTTCTGAAGAGGTTAAGGGACCAAAAGTAATGGGACAATTGGCTTCTCAGCTGTTCCATGGCCAGGTTTGTGTTATTCCCTCATTATCCCAATTACAATGAGCATATAAAAGGTCCAGAGTTCATTTCAAGTGTGCTATTTGCATTTGAAATCTGTTGCTGTCAACTCTCAAGATAAGATCCAAAGAGCTGTCACTATCAGTGAAGCAAGCCATCATTAGGCTGAAAAAAACAAAACAAACACCATCAGAGAGATAACAAAAACATGAGGCATGGCCAAAACAACTGTTTGGAACATTCTTACAAAGAAGGAACACACCGGTGAACTGAGCAACACCAAAAGACCCGGAAGACCACGGAAAACAACTGTGGCGGATGACAGAAGAATTCTTTCCCTGGTGAAGAAAACATCCTTCACAACAGTTGGCCAGATCAAGAACACTCTCCAGGAGGTAGGTGTATGTGTGTCAAAGTCAACAATCAAGAGAAGACTTCACCAGAGTGAATAAAGAGGGTTCACCACAAGATGTAAACCATTGGTGAGCCTCAAAAACAGGAAGGTCAGATTAGAGTTTGCCAAACAACATCTAAAAAAGCCTTTACAGTTCTGGAACAACATCCTATTAACAGATGAGACCAAGATAAACTTGTACCAGAGTGATGGGAGGAAAAGAGTATAGAGAAGGAAAGGAACTGCTCATGATCCTAAGTAGGGATGAGCGAACTCGAACTGTATAGTTCGGGTTCGTACCGAATTTTGGGGTGTCCGTGACACGGACCCGAACCCGGACATTTTCGTAAAAGTCCGGGTTCGGGTTCGGTGTTCGTCGCTTTCTTCGCGCTTTTGTGACGCTTTCTTGGCGCTTTTTGAAAGGCTGCAAAGCAGCCAATCAACAAGCATCATACTACTTGCCCCAAGAGGCCATCACAGCCATGCCTACTATTGGCATGGCTGTGATTGGCCAGAGCACCATGTGACCCAGCCTCTATTTAAGCTGGAGTCACATAGCGCCGCCCGTCACTCTGCTCTGATTAGCGTAGGGAGAGGTTGCGGCTGCGACAGTAGGGCGAGATTAGGCAGATTAACTCCTCCAAAGGACTTGATTAACTGATCGATCTGCAGCTGTGGATCATTGAGCTGCTGATCCTCAATTGCTCACTGTTTTTAGGCTGCCCAGACCGTTTGTCAGTCACATTTTTCTGGGGTGATCGGCGGCCATTTTGTGTCTTGTGGTGCGCCAGCACAAGCTGCGACCAAGTGCATTTAACCCTCAATGGTGTGGTTGTTTTTTGGCTAAAGCCTACATCAGGGTGAAGCTGTCACACCAAGTGCATTTAACCAGCAATAGTCTGTTTATTTTTTGGCCATATACTACATCAGGGGCAAGCTGCGCCTGTCACCAAGTGCATTTAACCCTCAATGGTGCGTTTGTTTTTTGGCTAAAGCCTACATCAGGGTGAAGCTGTCACACCAAGTGCATTTAACCAGCAATAGTCTGTTTATTTTTTGGCCATATACTACATCAGGGGCAAGCTGCGCCCGTCACCAAGTGCATTTAACCCTCAGTAGTGTGGTTGGTCAAGCTATCACACCAAGTGCATTTAACCAGCAATAGTCTGTTCATTTTTTGGCCATATACTAAATCAGGGGCAAGCTGCGCCCGTCACCAAGTGCATTTAACCAGCAATAGTCTGTTCATTTTTTGGCCATATACTACATCAGGGGCAAGCTGCGCCCGTCACCAAGTGCATTTAACCCTCAGTAGTGTGGTTGGTCAAGCTGTGACACCAAGTGCATTTAACCAGCAATAGTCTGTTCATTTTTTGGCCATATACTACATCAGGGGCAAGCTGCGCCCATCACCAAGTGCATTTAACCAGCAATAGTGTGGTTATTTTTTGGCCATATCCCAGTCTAATTCTGTCACTAAATCCATACCGGTCACCCAGCGCCTAAATACTAGGCCTCAAATTTATATCCCGCTAAATCTCTCGTTACCGCTGTCCTGTTGTGGCTGGGAAAGTTATTTAGTGTCCGTCAAAGCACATTTTTTGTTCTGGGTTGAAATACAATTCCCAATTTAGCAATTTAAAAATTTAGTGGTTTCTGCTGTATCAGAGCTATTTGAAATCTATCCCTAAAAGGGTATATAATATTCAAGGTGCACATAGGGTCATTCAGAATAACTTCACACACCCGCTACTGTGCATTTCCAAGTCTAATTCTGTCACTAAACCCATACCTGTCACCCAGCGCCTAAATACTAGGCCTCAAATTTATATCCAGCTAAATCTGTCCTTAGTGCTGTAGCTGGGCGAGTTATTTAGTGTCCGTTCAAGCACATTTCTTGTTCTGGGTTGAAATACAATTCCCAATTTAGCAATTTCATAATTTAGTGGTTTCTGCTATATCAGAGCTATTTGAAATCTATCCCTAAAAGGGTATATAATATTCAAGGTGCACATTGGGTCATTCAGAATAACTTCACACACACCCGCTACTGTGTATTTCCAAGTCTAATTCTGTCACTAAACCCATACCTGTCACCCAGCGCCTAAATACTAGGCCTCAAATTCATATCCAGCTAAATCTGTCGTTAGTGCTGTAGCTGGGCGAGTTATTTAGTGTCCGTTCAAGCACATTTCTTGTTCTGGGTTGAAATACAATTCCCAATTTAGCAATTTCATAATTTAGTGGTTTCTGCTATATCAGAGCTATTTGAAATCTATCCCTAAAAGGGTAGATCATATTGAAGGTGCACATAGGGACATTCAGAATAACTTCACACACCCGCTACTGTGCATTTCCAAGTCTAATTCTGTCACTAAACCCATACCTGTCACCCAGCGCCTAAATACTAGGCCTCAAATTTATATCCAGCTAAATCTGTCGTTAGTGCTGTAGCTGGGCGAGTTATTTAGTGTCCGTTCAAGCACATTTCTTGTTCTGGGTTGAAATACAATTCCCAATTTAGCAATTTCATAATTTAGTGGTTTCTGCTATATCAGAGCTATTTGAAATCTATCCCTAAAAGGGTAGATCATATTGAAGGTGCACATAGGGACATTCAGAATAACTTCACACACCCGCTACTGTGCATTTCCAAGTCTAATTCTGTCACTAAATCCATACCGGTCACCCAGCGCCTAAATACTAGGCCTCAAATTTATATCCCGCTAAATCTCTCGTTACCGCTGTCCTGTTGTGGCTGGGAAAGTTATTTAGTGTCCGTCAAAGCACATTTTTTGTTCTGGGTTGAAATACAATTCCCAATTTAGCAATTTAAAAATTTAGTGGTTTCTGCTGTATCAGAGCTATTTGAAATCTATCCCTAAAAGGGTATATAATATTCAAGGTGCACATAGGGTCATTCAGAATAACTTCACACACCCGCTACTGTGCATTTCCAAGTCTAATTCTGTCACTAAACCCATACCTGTCACCCAGCGCCTAAATACTAGGCCTCAAATTTATATCCAGCTAAATCTGTCCTTAGTGCTGTAGCTGGGCGAGTTATTTAGTGTCCGTTCAAGCACATTTCTTGTTCTGGGTTGAAATACAATTCCCAATTTAGCAATTTCATAATTTAGTGGTTTCTGCTATATCAGAGCTATTTGAAATCTATCCCTAAAAGGGTATATAATATTGAAGGTGCACATAGGGTCATTCAGAATAACTTCACACACACGCTTCTGTGCATTTCCAAGTCTAATTCTGTCACTAAATCCATACCGGTCACCCAGCGCCTAAATACTAGGCCTCAAATTTATATCCCGCTGAATTTGAATACAATACATTGGGCCAAATAATATATTTGTTGTTGTGGTGAACCATAACAATGAGAAAAACATCTAGTAAGGGACGCGGACGTGGACATGGTCGTGGTGGTGTTAGTGGACCCTCTGGTGCTGGGAGAGGACGTGGCCGTTCTGCCACATCCACACGTCCTAGTGTACCAACTACCTCAGGTCCCAGTAGCCGCCAGAATTTACAGCGATATATGGTGGGGCCCAATGCCGTTCTAAGGATGGTAAGGCCTGAGCAGGTACAGGCATTAGTCAATTGGGTGGCCGACAGTGGATCCAGCACGTTCACATTATCTCCCACCCAGTCTTCTGCAGAAAGCGCACAGATGGCGCCTGAAAACCAACCCCATCAGTCTGTCACATCACCCCCATGCATACCAGGGAAACTGTCTCAGCCTCAAGTTATGCAGCAGTCTCTTATGCTGTTTGAAGACTCCGCTGGCAGGGTTTCCCAAGGGCATCCACCTAGCCCTTCCCCAGCGGTGAAAGACATAGAATGCACTGACGCACAACCACTTATGTTTCCTGATGATGAGGACATGGGAATACCACCTCAGCATGTCTCTGATGATGACGAAACACAGGTGCCAACTGCTGCGTCTTTCTGCAGTGTGCAGACTGAACAGGAGGTCAGGGATCAAGACTGGGTGGAAGACGATGCAGGGGACGATGAGGTCCTAGACCCCACATGGAATGAAGGTCGTGCCACTGACTTTCACAGTTCGGAGGAAGAGGCAGTGGTGAGACCGAGCCAACAGCGTAGCAAAAGAGGGAGCAGTGGGCAAAAGCAGAACACCCGCCGCCAAGAGACTCCGCCTGCTACTGACCGCCGCCATCTGGGACTGAGCACCCCAAAGGCAGCTTCAAGGAGTTCCCTGGCATGGCACTTCTTCAAACAATGTGCTGACGACAAGACCCGAGTGGTTTGCACGCTGTGCCATCAGAGCCTGAAGCGAGGCATTAACGTTCTGAACCTGAGCACAACCTGCATGACCAGGCACCTGCATGCAAAGCATGAACTGCAGTGGAGTAAACACCTTAAAACCAAGGAAGTCACTCAGGCTCCCCCTGCTACCTCTTCTGCTGCTGCCGCCTCGGCCTATTCTGCTGCTGCCGCCTCGGCCTCTTCCTCCGCCTCTGGAGGAACGTTGGCACCTGCCGCCCAGCAAACAGGGGATGTACCACCAACACCACCACCACCACCTCCGTCACCAAGCGTCTCAACCATGTCACACGCCAGCGTTCAGCTCTCCATCTCACAAACATTTGATAGAAAGCGTAAATTCCCACCTAGCCACCCTCGATCCCTGGCCCTGAATGCCAGCATTTCTAAACTACTGGCCTATGAAATGCTGTCATTTAGGCTGGTGGACACAGACAGCTTCAAACAGCTCATGTCGCTTGCTGTCCCACAGTATGTTGTTCCCAGCCGGCACTACTTCTCCAAGAGAGCCGTGCCTTCCCTGCACAACCAAGTATCCGATAAAATCAAGTGTGCACTGCGCAACGCCATCTGTGGCAAGGTCCACCTAACCACAGATACGTGGACCAGTAAGCACGGCCAGGGACGCTATATCTCCCTAACTGCACACTGGGTAAATGTAGTGGCAGCTGGGCCCCAGGCGGAGAGCTGTTTGGCGCACGTCCTTCCGCCGCCAAGGATCGCAGGGCAACATTCTTTGCCTCCTGTTGCCACCTCCTCCTTCTCGGCTTCCTCCTCCTCTTCTTCCACCTGCTCATCCAGTCAGCCACACACCTTCACCACCAACTTCAGCACAGCCCGGGGTAAACGTCAGCAGGCCATTCTGAAACTCATATGTTTGGGGGACAGGCCCCACACCGCACAGGAGTTGTGGCGGGGTATTGAACAACAGACCGACGAGTGGTTGCTGCCGGTGAGCCTCAAGCCCGGCCTGGTGGTGTGTGATAATGGGCGAAATCTCGTTGCAGCTCTGGGACTAGCCAATTTGACGCACATCCCTTGCTTGGCGCATGTGCTGAATTTGGTGGTGCAGAAGTTCATTCACAACTACCCCGACATGTCAGAGCTGCTGCATAAAGTGCGGGCCGTCTGTTCGCGCTTCCGGCGTTCACATCCTGCTGCTGCTCGCCTGTCTGCGCTACAGCGTAACTTCGGCCTTCCCGCTCACCGCCTCATATGCGACGTGCCCACCAGGTGGAACTCCACCTTGCACATGCTGGACAGACTGTGCGAGCAGCAGCAGGCCATAGTGGAGTTTCAGCTGCAGCACGCACGGGTCAGTCGCACTACAGAACAGCACCACTTCACCACCAATGACTGGGCCTCCATGCGAGACCTGTGTGCCCTGTTGCGCTGTTTCGAGTACTCCACCAACATGGCCAGTGGCGATGACACCGTTATCAGCGTTACAATACCACTTCTATGTCTCCTTGAGAAAACACTTAGGGCGATGATGGAAGAGGAGGTGGCCCAGGAGGAGGAGGAGGAGGAGGAAGAGGGGTCATTTTTAGCACTTTCAGGCCAGTCTCTTCAAAGTGACTCAGAGGGAGGTTTTTGGCAACAGCAGAGGCCAGGTACAAATGTGGCCAGCCAGGGCCCACTACTGGAGGACGAGGAGGACGAGGATGAGGAGGAGGTGGAGGAGGATGAGGATGAAGCATGGTCACAGCGGGGTGGCACCCAACGCAGCTCGGGTCCATCACTGGTGCGTGGCTGGGGGGAAAGGCAGGACGATGACGATACGCCTCCCACAGAGGACAGCTTGTCCTTAACCCTGGGCAGCCTGGCACACATGAGCGACTACATGCTGCAGTGCCTGCGCAACGACAGCAGAGTTGCCCACATTTTAACCTGTGCGGACTACTGGGTTGCCACCCTGCTGGATCCACGCTACAAAGACAATGTGCCCACCTTACTTCCTGCACTGGAGCGTGATAGGAAGATGCGCGAGTACAAGCGCACGTTGGTAGACGCGCTACTGAGAGCATTCCCAAATGTCACAGGGGAACAAGTGGAAGCCCAAGGCCAAGGCAGAGGAGGAGCAAGAGGTCGCCAAGGCAGCTGTGTCACGGCCAGCTCCTCTGAGGGCAGGGTTAGCATGGCAGAGATGTGGAAAACTTTTGTCAACACGCCACAGCTAACTGCACCACCACCTGATACGCAACGTGTTAGCAGGAGGCAACATTTCACTAACATGGTGGAACAGTACGTGTGCACACCCCTCCACGTACTGACTGATGGTTCGGCCCCATTCAACTTCTGGGTCTCTAAATTGTCCACGTGGCCAGAGCTAGCCTTTTATGCCTTGGAGGTGCTGGCCTGCCCGGCAGCCAGCGTTTTGTCTGAACGTGTATTCAGCACGGCAGGGGGCGTCATTACAGACAAACGCAGCCGCCTGTCTACAGCCAATGTGGACAAGCTGACGTTCATAAAAATGAACCAGGCATGGATCCCACAGGACCTGTCCGTCCCTTGTCCAGATTATACATTAACTACCTCCCCATAACCATATATTATTGGACTCCAGGGCACTTCCTCATTCAATCCTATTTTTATTTTCATTTTACCATTATATTGCGAGGCTACCCAAAGTTGAATGAACCTCTCCTCTGCCTGTGTGCTAGGCCTAAATATATGCCAATGGACTGTTGCAGTGGTGGCTGACATGAAGCCTGATTCTCTGCTATGACATGCAGACTAATTCTCTGCTGACATGAAGCCAGATTGTCTGTTACGGGACCTCTCTCCTCTGCCTGGGTGCTGGGCCTAAATTTATGACAATGGACTGTTGCAGTGGTGGCTGACGTGAAGCCTGATTCTCTGCTATGACATGCAGACTGATTCTCTGCTGACATGAAGCCAGATTGTCTGTTACGGGACCTCTCTGCTCTGCCTGTGTGCTAGGCCTAAATATATGCCAATGGACTGTTGCAGTGGTGGGTGACGTGAAGCCTCATTCTCTGCTATGACATGCAGACTGATTCTCTGCTGTCATGAAGCCAGATTGTCTGTTACGGGACCTCTCTGCTCTGCCTGTGTGCTAGGCCTAAATATATGCCAATGGACTGTTGCAGTGGTGGGTGACGTGAAGCCTCATTCTCTGCTATGACATGCAGACTGATTCTCTGCTGACATGAAGCCAGATTGTCTGTTACGGGACCTCTCTCCTCTGCCTGTGTGCTAGGCCTAAATATATGCCAATGGACTGTTGCAGTGGTGGCTGACGTGAAGCCTGATTCTCTGCTATGACATGCAGACTGATTCTCTGCTGACATGAAGCCAGATTGTCTGTTACGGGACCTCTCTGCTCTGCCTGTGTGCTAGGCCTAAATATATGCCAATGGACTGTTGCAGTGGTGGGTGACGTGAAGCCTCATTCTCTGCTATGACATGCAGACTGATTCTCTGCTGTCATGAAGCCAGATTGTCTGTTACGGGACCTCTCTGCTCTGCCTGTGTGCTAGGCCTAAATATATGCCAATGGACTGTTGCAGTGGTGGGTGACGTGAAGCCTCATTCTCTGCTATGACATGCAGACTGATTCTCTGCTGACATGAAGCCAGATTGTCTGTTACGGGACCTCTCTCCTCTGCCTGTGTGCTAGGCCTAAATATATGCCAATGGACTGTTGCAGTGGTGGCTGACGTGAAGCCTCATTCTCTGCTATGACATGCAGACTAATTCTCTGCTGACATGAAGCCAGATTGTCTGTTACGGGACCTCTCTCCTCTGCCTGGGTGCTGGGCCTAAATTTATGACAATGGACAGTTGCAGTGGTGGCTGACGTGAAGCCTGATTCTCTGCTATGACATGCAGACTGATTCTCTGCTGACATGAAGCCAGATCCTCTGTTACGGGACCTCTCTCCTCTGCCTGGGTGCTGGGCCTAAATTTATGACAATGGACTGTTGCAGTGGTGGCTGACGTGAAGCCTGATTCTCTGCTATGACATGCAGACTGATTCTCTGCTGTCATGAAGCCAGATTGTCTGTTACGGGACCTCTCTGCTCTGCCTGTGTGCTAGGCCTAAATATATGCCAATGGACTGTTGCAGTGGTGGGTGACGTGAAGCCTCATTCTCTGCTATGACATGCAGACTGATTCTCTGCTGACATGAAGCCAGATTGTCTGTTACGGGACCTCTCTCCTCTGCCTGTGTGCTAGGCCTAAATATATGCCAATGGACTGTTGCAGTGGTGGCTGACGTGAAGCCTCATTCTCTGCTATGACATGCAGACTAATTCTCTGCTGACATGAAGCCAGATTGTCTGTTACGGGACCTCTCTCCTCTGCCTGGGTGCTGGGCCTAAATTTATGACAATGGACTGTTGCAGTGGTGGCTGACGTGAAGCCTGATTCTCTGCTATGACATGCAGACTGATTCTCTGCTGACATGAAGCCAGATCCTCTGTTACGGGACCTCTCTCCTCTGCCTGGGTGCTGGGCCTAAATTTATGACAATGGACTGTTGCAGTGGTGGCTGACGTGAAGCCTGATTCTCTGCTATGACATGCAGACTGATTCTCTGCTGTCATGAAGCCAGATTGTCTGTTACGGGACCTCTCTGCTCTGCCTGTGTGCTAGGCCTAAATATATGCCAATGGACTGTTGCAGTGGTGGGTGACGTGAAGCCTCATTCTCTGCTATGACATGCAGACTGATTCTCTGCTGACATGAAGCCAGATTCTCTGTTACGGGACCTCTCTCCTCTGCCTGTGTGTGTGCTGGGCCTAAATATATGCCAATGGACTGTTGCAGTGGTGGCTGACGTGAAGCCTCATTCTCTGCTATGACATGCAGACTAATTCTCTGCTGACATGAAGACAGATTCTCTGTTACGGGACCTCCCTCCTCTGCCTGGGTGCTGGGCCTAAATATATGCCAATGGACTGTTGCAGTGGTGGCTGACGTGAAGCCTCATTCTCTGCTATGACATGCAGACTGATTCTCTGCTGACATGAAGCCAGATTCTCTGTTACGGGACCTCTCTCCTCTGCCTGTGTGTGTGCTGGGCCTAAATATATGCCAATGGACTGTTGCAGTGGTGGCTGACGTGAAGCCTCATTCTCTGCTATGACATGCAGACTGATTCTCTGCTGACATGAAGCCAGATTCTCTGTTACGGGACCTCTCTCCTCTGCCTGTGTGTGTGCTGAGCCTAAATATATGCCAATGGACTGTTGCAGTGGTGGCTGACGTGAAGCCTCATTCTCTGCTATGACATGCAGACTAATTCTCTGCTGACATGAAGACAGATTCTCTGTTACGGGACCTCCCTCCTCTGCCTGGGTGCTGGGCCTAAATATATGCCAATGGACTGTTGCAGTGGTGGCTGACGTGAAGCCTCATTCTCTGCTATGACATGCAGACTAATTCTCTGCTGACATGAAGACAGATTCTCTGTTACGGGACCTCTCTCCTCTGCCTGGGTGCCGGGGCCTAAATATCTGAGAATGGACTGTTCCAGTGGTGGGTGACGGGAAGCCAGATTCTCTGCTATGGAACCTCTCTCCAATTGATTTTGGTTAATTTTTATTTATTTAATTTTTATTTTAATTCATTTCCCTATCCACATTTGTTTGCAGGGGATTTACCTACATGTTGCTGCCTTTTGCAGCCCTCTAGCTCTTTCCTGGGCTGTTTTACAGCCTTTTTAGTGCCGAAAAGTTCGGGTCCCCATTGACTTCAATGGGGTTCGGGTTCGGGACGAAGTTCGGATCGGGTTCGGATCCCGAACCCGAACATTTCCGGGATGTTCGGCCGAACTTCTCGAACCCGAACATCCAGGTGTTCGCTCAACTCTAATCCTAAGCATACCACCTCATCAGTGAAGCATGGTGGTGGTAGTGTGCCACGGGGCGCCAAAGGCGCACTCGGTCTCCTATCAGCCGCAGACCTTCAGCTTAGCTTTGGGAGCGAGGATCTGTGTTTGGCCTTGTTCCCAGGGCGGCTTTGCTAGCTGGGAGGCTCCTAGGTCTGCGATGAGCTGACAACTCTGGCAACGTCACATGACCCTCAGACCCCACTATTAATACAGGCAGTCTGGTGGCCACAGGTTGACTGTTAAGTCTAGGTTCCTGGCTATATGTTGGACTACTGAATACTACCTTATCCTGTTCCCTGACAATCCTTTGCCTGCTCCTCCTGTACTGCGCATCTCTCCTGGTATCCTGACCCCGGCTTCCACATGACGATTCTTTGCGGACTCCTGTTGAACTTCGTTTCTCTCCTGGTATTTGACCTCGGCTTTCCCTGACTATTCTCTGCTCATTCCTTAGTACTGCGTAGCTCTCTAGGTATTGACCCGGTCCGTTCACTTTCCGTTATTTGTCTTGTCTGTCTTCCCAGCACGTATCCTAAGTTAGGGACTGCCGTCTAGTTGTCCCCTGTCATTAGGACTTGCGAGGCAAGTAGGCAGGGCCAGGGGTGAGGGTGGAGCGCAGTGGTCACTATCCTCTCCCCTGTGTGTAGTGTACGTGACCGTCACATAGTGTCATGGCATGGGCATGTATGGCTGCCAATGGAACTGGTTGTCTTGCATTTATTGATGATGTGACTGCTGACAAAAGCAGCAGGATGAATTTTAAAGTGTTTTGGGCAATATTATCTGCTCCTATTCAGCCAAATGCTTCAGAACTCATTGGACGGCACTTCAGTGCAGATGGACAATGACCCAAAGCATACTGCAAAAGCAACCAAAGAGTTTTTTAAGGGAAAGAAGTGGAATGTTATGCAATGGCCAAGTCAATCACCTGACCTGAATCCGATTGAGCATGCATTTCACTTGCTGAAGACAAAACTGAAGGGAAAATGCCCCAAGAACAAGCAGGAACTGAAGACAGTTGCAGCAGAGTCCTGGCAGAGCATCACTAGGGATGAAACCCAGCGTCTGGTGATGTCTTTGCATTCCAGACTTCAGGCTGTAATTGACTGCAAAGTATTAAAAAGTGAAAGTTTGATTTATGATTATTATTCTGTCCCATTACTTTTGGTCCCTTAACAAGTGGGAGGCACATATGCAAACTGTTGTAATTCCTACACCGTTTACCTGATTTGGATGTAAAGCTGACAAATTAAAGCTGACAATCTGCAGTTAAAGCACATCTAGTCTGTTTCATTTCAAATCCATTGTCGTGGTGTATAGAGCCAAAAATGTTGCAATTGTTTCGCTGTCCCAATATTTATGGACCTGACTGTAGATCTTCAAAGAGCAGTCGCCTCTTTGCGATCAAATGGAGGAGGAAAGTATTTTATTTTTTTTACACTGTGCTATTACTGTCATTGCACCTTCTACTTACAAACAAATGCATTTTAAGACGAAGCAATTCTACAAGAAGCATTTATTTTTTTTTATTCAGCAAAGCAGGTGAATCAAATTTTTCAATACTTCGTTCATCTCTAGTGACAACACAGTAGTCTGCTCAATAGGAGAGATTTATTAAAGGGTATTACTATCTGAAATTCACAGAATGTGCCAAAAATGTGCGATTAGAGCTGTTCCATCCTCTGGAACCTGCACCTACCTCAGGAAGGATGGAGGGGAACCCAACTGGAGAAAGAGTGGCTAAATGTATTTACTTGTACATACTAAATGTAGCACAACTATGGGGTGTCTGTGCACCAGAAGAGCAAATCTACACTTGTTATGAACAGAAGAGATGTCGCGAACATAAAATTTTCCGTTCACGAACAGCGAACGCGAGTTTCTGCAAATGTTCGCGAACGGGCGAACCGCCATTGACTTCAATAGGCAGGCGAATTTTAAAACCCACAGGGACTCTTTCTAGCCACAGTAGTGATGGAAAGGTTGCTTCAAGGGGACTAACACCTGGACTGTGGCATGCCGGAGGGGGATCCATGGCAAAACTCCCATGGAAAATTACATAGTTGACGCAGAGTTGGATTTTAATCCATAAAGGGCATAAATCACCTAACAATCCTAATTTTTTTTGAACAACGTGGTTTAAAACATCCAGTGTGTGTATACGATCAGGTATGATGTTGTATCGATCAGGTAGTGTAAGGGTTACGCCCGCTTCACAGACATTGACAGACCAAACTCCCATTTTAATGCACCGCAAACAACCGCAAACAGTCCATTTGCCCAACAGCAAACTTCCCATTTGCACAAGGTTGGATACCAAGCTAGCCATGTCCCGTTGATGTCATTGAAGGTTTCTTCCTCCACCCAGCCACGTACAACACCAAGGGTCCCCGAAAGGTGAATTGAATTGATTTTTCGAATGGGAAGATGGTTAAAAAAACGCTGGCTCCCTCCCCTTTGTTTGAATCCACGCCACGGTCACTGCGTCTGCGCCGTGCAATTTACTGTCACACCCGATATGAGTGGTATTTTCTGTAGTACTATTCTCATCAGTTTAATCCCTGTTACGTCCCCTATCCGGGGACGTGTGTTGAATTGATTAATCATTGTCGAATTAAAGACCTCCTGAAATAATTTTGTTCTGAGCTCTCTACTTGCTTTGTATTGGAATTGATGGGGATTTTTTAAATTGTCTGCATTATTTCTAATAAACTATTAAGAGACTTTATTATGATTTTTTTTATTTTATGTATTAAAAACCCATACAACTTAAAAAAGAAAAAAAAAGAAAAATAATGTTTTTTCTACGAAAAATTATCCAGCCGATCGCTTTTAGTCTGATCATAATGAAGCAACGGCCTTATCTGGGGTGTGGCAATATTGCCAACACACTCATAGAGGTGATGATCGCTTCATTGTGATACGCAAGCCCCTTCACCACAACAAGGTACCGATCACGAAGGCGAATTGACACACGTAAGTGCCTTTTTTTTGCTTTGTTTTTGCAGCCACAGTGCAGCACTAGAGGCCAGAAAAATTAGGTATTGTTGCAGCTAAAACATTGTGACTAAAACATTGCAGCTTGAACCCTAGTTGGTGGCGGAGAATTCACGAAAGTCATCCGGTATGCAGACATTAAATACAGCAGCGTGGGGACCATTTTGAGGCCAAGGCATGTTATCAGGCCTTTTGTTAGTCAAACGTATCCCCCACTGTCAGTCCCTTCGGGATCCATGCCTCATTCATCTTAATGAAGGTGAGGTAATCAACACTTTTTTGACCAAGGCGACTTCTTTTGTCAGTGACAATGCCTCCTGCTGCACTGAAGGTCCTTTCTGACAGGACACTTGAAGCGGGGAAGGCCAGAAGTTCTATCTCAAACTGGGATAGTTCAGGCCACAGGTCAAGCCTGCACACCCAGTAGTCAAGGGGTTCATCGCTCTTCAGAGTGTCGATATCTGCAGTTAAGGCGAGGTAGTCTGCTACCTGTCGATCGAGTCGTTCTCTAAGGCTGGATCCCGAAGGGCTGTGGCGATGTGTAGGACTGAAAAAGCTCTGCATGTCATCAACAACACATCTGTAAAGCATCCTGTCCTTGCCGCCGTGGTTATGGTAGGAGGAGGATTACTTTCCCCTCTTCCCCTGTTAGATTCCCATTGTGCTTTGACATCCCCCTTATAAGCTGTGTAAAGCATATTTTTTAGTTTGGTTTTGAACTGCTGCATCCTTTCTGACTTCCGGTAATTTGGTAACATTTCCGCCACTTTCTGCTTATACCGGGGGTCTAGTAGCGTGGCCACCCTTCATCCTTTTTATACGAGGGTCCCTCAACAGACATGACAGCATGAAAGACCCCATTTGCACAAGGTTTGATGCCGAGCTACTCATTTCCCGTTCCTCCTCCTCACTGATGTCATTGACGGTCTGTTCTTCCCCCCAGCCACGTACAACACCACGGGTCCCAGATAGGTGACAACAACGGGCACCCTGGGATGCCTGCTGTGGTTGGTCTTCCTCCTCCTCAAAGCCACATTCCTCCTCTGACTCCTCTTCCTTATACTCCTCTTGCAGCGTTGCTGCAGGTCCGGCAAGCGATGATGACAAGGCTGTTTCTGGTGGTGATGGTGACCACAACTCTTCCTCTTCACGCTCATCTACAGCCTGATCCAGCACTCTTCGTAGGGCACGCTCCAGGAAGAAAACAAAAGGGATGAGGTCGCTGATGGTGCCTTCGGTGCGACTGACTAGGTTTGTCACCTCCTCAAAAGGACGCATGAGCCTACAGGCATTGCGCATGAGCGTCCAGTAACGTGGCTAAAAAATTCCCAGCTCCGCAGAGGCTGTCCTAGCACCCCGGTCATACAAATACTCGTTGACGGCTTTTTCTTGTTGAAGCAGGCGTTCAAACATTAGGAGTGTTGAATTTCAACGTGTCGGGCTGTTGCAAATCAAGCGCCTCACTGGCATGTTGTTTTGGCGCTGAATATCTGAAAAGTGTGCCATGGCCGTGTAGGAACGCCTGAAATGGCCACACACCTTCCTGGCCTGCCTGAGGACGTCCTGTAAGCCTGGGTACTTAGACACAAAGCGTTGTAAGATGAGATTCAACACATGTGCCATGCACGGCACATGTGACAACTTGCCCAAATTCAATGGCGCCAACAAATTGCTTCCATTGTCACACACCACTTTGCCGATCTCCAGTTGGTGCGGGGTCAGCCACTGATCCACCTGTGCGTTCAGGGCGGACAGGAGTGCTGGTCCGGTGTGGCTTTCTGCTTTCAGGCAAGTCAACCCCGAGACAGCGTGACACTGTCGTATCCGGGATGTGGAATAGCCCCTGGGGAGCTGGGGGGATTCAGTTGATGTGCAGCCAGACGCCGCAGCAGAAGAGGACTCAGCCGAGGAGGTTATGGAAGAGGATGGAGTAGGAGGAGTAGAGGAGGTGGCAGTAGGCCTGCCTGCAAGTCGTGGCGGTGTCACCAACTCCGCTGCAGAACCACGCATTCCATGCTTGGCAGCCGTCAGCAGGTTGACCCAATGCGCAGTGTAGGTGATATACCTGCCCTGACTGTGCTTTGCAGACCCGGTATCAG
The DNA here is from genome assembly GCF_014858855.1 of Bufo gargarizans. NCBI lineage: Eukaryota > Metazoa > Chordata > Amphibia > Anura > Bufonidae > Bufo > Bufo gargarizans. The sequence goes on along the minus strand of NC_058080.1, from coordinate 504,540,925 downwards.
TGGTCAGATGGACCATTGCCCCAACACTGTATGCCAGAGATGCCATGACTTCCTTTTCAATCACTGAGTAGAGGTTTGGGATTGCCTTATTTGAAAAAAAAATTCGTCCGGGTACCTTCCACTGTGGTGTCCCAATAGCGAAAAATGTTTTGAAGGCCTCAGACTCCACCAGCTGGTATGGTGAAAGCTGGCGGGCTAAGAGTTCCGTCAAGCCAGCTGTCAGACGCCGGGCAAGGGGGTGACTCTGTGACATTGGCTTCTTACGCTCAAACATTTCCTTTACAGACACCTGACTGTGGGCAGATGAGATGGAACTGCTGAAGGTGAGAGGCAGAGTGGCGGGTGGTTGAGAGGGGGCAAGGAGGACAGCAGTGGTTGACGTGGCTGAAGATGCTGGACCAGGAGGAGGATGGTGGCTTTGAGCTTGTGTGCTGCTTCTACTCGTCATCATGTGTTGATCCCATAGGCGTTTGTGATGTGCGATCATGTGCCTTCGCAAAGCAGTTGTACCTAGGTGGGTGTTGGATTTCCCACGACTCAGTTTCTTTTGGCACAGGTTGCAAATGGCATTGCTGTTGTCAGAGGCAGACACACAAAAAAAATGCCACACTGCTGAGCTTTACAATGACGGCATTCTGGTGGTGGCAGCAGCATGCGTTGATTGGCGTGCTGTCTGGCTGACCCCGGCTGCCGATACATGCTGTCTGACTGTGCCACTAGCTCCTTGCGATGACCTCTCCCTGCTTCCAACTCGTCTCCTTTTTCTCTCTGTCTCCCCTTCTGAGCTTTCCCCCTCTTCTTCTTCTCTTCGAGCAGGCACCCACGTGGCATCCACGGACAGATCGTCATCATCAACCACTTCACTTGTATCTGACACCTCAGCAAAGGAAGCAGCAGCGGGTACAACATCATCATCATCATCACACTGTACGTCCATGTGTGTAATGCTGTTATCTACATCCTCTGGCAATAATGGTTGCGCATCACTCATTTCATCCAACTGATGTGTAAATAACTCCTCTGAGGGATCAAGTGAAGCTGCTTTGGTGGCTGTGGTGGTAGTGGTGGTGGTGGCAGCGGGCGGGAGAGTGGTAACTTGAGAGCAGGTGACCAAAGCTGAGCTGGAGGAGGATGGTGCGTCAAGGTTCTTAGCGGAAGCTGTTGAAGATTGGGTGTCCTGTGTAAGCCAGTCAACTATTTTCTCTGAATTTTTGGGGTTCAGGGTACATGGCCTCAGAACACTGGGCATTATTCCAGGCAGGGCCGGCGTCATAACCCGGCATCCCCGGGCAAGTGCCGGGGCCCAATGCTCCTGGGGGGTCCCACTGAGCTGCTATGAGCACTTCCATCAATACAGATGGGAGCTCTCACTGCTGTCATTTCACTTACGCAGTACCCCTTTGGTGGGCCCTCTGAGCTGCAGAGACTCAGACACGCCCCCTCTACACAGGACACATGCTGCCTGAGGAGAGAGACCGCAGGGCTGGAGCTGGAGCAGAAGAGTGAAGACAGTCTGTGAGTGAGTCTGCACTGTGACTGTCTCTTGTCTGTGGGACAGAAGGGGGGGACTCTTCAATCTGCTGCTGCTTCATTCTATTTAGTTGTGTTACTGTTTCATTAAGCAGTTTGCCTCCATGACACCTGCCCTCTCCCCCCCCCATATTCTGTCCTATCTCATCCTCATGGGGCCCCTGCTGTCTCCTTTCCTCCCTCATGTATTCAGAGCTCCTGTCCCACCCTCCTATCTCCTATTGCTGCCCTGCACAGACCTCCTGCCCCTACTTCTTGTATGAATCCCCCTCAGAGCCCCTTCAACCTACTTGCTGTGTCCACCCCTCCTGTCCATCCAGGGCCCCTGTCTCACTCCTCTGCCTCTCATTATGGTGGCATCTGAACAGCATTCACCATAAGGACCTTCTAACATCACAGGGTCATGTGACTGTGCCCCCCACCCCGTACTGTGCACCTTTATACCCTGCATTGTGTCCTCTTACCACACCCTGTGCAGTGCCCATAGTCATTCCCTGTACTGTGCCCTCTTATACCCTTTTATTCGGTCACTGTATGGTGGTTTTATCATTGTATGGCGGTGTTATCACTATATGGCGGTGGTATCCAATAACTGCATGGCCATAACTGTATCCCCTTCCATGCCCACACCACTTTTTTAAGACCTGGCATGAGCGGGAAAAGATACAGATTGCGGTGCTAAGGACCTTTGCACCACAATCTGTGTCAGAAATACGCCTAATATAGACGTATTTCTATATAATAAATGACCCCCTAATTGTATTATTATTCGGGGGTAGGGCTAATATCTTATAGTATATAGATTCTAGTGTATTATACTGTGCCCTGTATTTCCCAGTAGAAAATGATCCTTGGGAAGCACAGTCCTCATCCCTGACCACCAGGACCAGGTAGCGCTCTGTCAGTACATGGCGGCCTCCCCTCTCCGCCACGCTGCTCCGCTGTGTACTGGGGCTTATTCTGACACTAGGGCTGGGTTCACATCCCATTTGTGCCATCCATTTAATGTATACCAAAAATGCGTACATTAACAGATGCCTCAGACTGATGCCGTACAGTGGCGTCCGTTCACCATACAGTTCCATGGTAGAAAAAACATATACGTTAACGTATGCATTTTTTACTTGACTCTGCAGGATACAAAAACGTGGAGTGCTGCACATTTGTATACATCAAACCGATAGGAAAAACGTGATGTGAACACACATTGGGGGGGAGGGGGGCGTACTAAAATTTGCTGTGGGGCCCAGTCAGTTCTAGCTACATCACTGCACATCTCCTTCTCTCCTCCAGGCCTGGCTCACTGCTGCAGCGGGCCGCCGGAGAGAAGGAGCGCAGGGAGCTGCAGTTAGTGAATGACAGGACCGCCAGCTCCCCTGCAATGATAGGTATGTGAGGGGGCCACTGGGGGGTCATTCATCACACTGTGAGGGCCCCTTACACAGTATAATGACTCCCAGTGCCCCCCAATTAGGATAAATGATCCCATTTGCCCTCCTATTTAGCATAATGACCACCAGAGCCCCCATTAAATATAATAACCCCTCGTGCCCCCTCCATACAGTATAACCCCCAGTGTGGGGGCGACTGGGGGTCATTATTCTGAATGGAGGGTCACTGTGGGGTCATTATACTGTGAGGGCCCTTTACATAGTATAATGACCCCCAGTGTCCCCCATTTAGTATAATGATCACCAATGACCCTCCATTCAGTATAATGACCCCCAGAGCCCCCTCCATACAGTATTCCCCCAGTGTGGGGGCTACTGGGGGTCATTATTCTGAATGGGGGCGACTGGGGGTTATTATTCTGAATGCAGGGCCACAGGTGGTCATTATACAGTGGGGGGGGGGGGGGAATTGGGGGTTCATTATACTGTGTGAAGGGCCACTAGTTGTCATTATACTGTATAGGGGCCACTGGGGGTCATTATACCTGGTGGGAGCCACAGGGGGACAAGTTAATGTAAAAAAATGCCTCATGGGGGCCCACTGGGATTTATCGCCCAAGGGCCCACATGAACCTGGAGCCGGCCCTGATTCCAGGGCCATTGGAATTCACAGCACCACAACCACGACGGCCCCTTCAGGGTGGCCTGCCTCTGCCTGTCATTTTTTTTAGGTAAGTGGTTCTATGCGTGCAAGGTACTTTGCCACCCTATATAAGTGGTGGGCAGTGGGCACAGTACAGTCTGTGTGGGCCTGACACACACGGGCTTGCAACTGTGATTATATCACAGAAAAATTTTAAATAGAATTTTTTTTATCTGCAAGGTATTTGAGTGAATGACACCCTGTAACGGTATGGGTGGAGGCCTAGCCACTAGCCAGTGGCCACAATATACTGTAGTCTGTGTGAGCCTGACACACACGGGCTTGCAAATGTGATTATATCACAGAAAATTTTTAAATATAATTTTTTTTATCTGCAAGGTATTTGAGTGAATGACACCCTGTAACGGTATAAGTGGAGGCCAAGCCAGTGGCCACAGTACAGTCTGTGTGGTCCTGACACACACGGGCTTGCAAATGTGATTATATCACAGGAAAATTTGAAATAATTTTTTTTTTATCTGCAAGGTATTTTCTGTCACACCCTGTATGAATGGTGTGCACGTGCTGTCTGTGACTGAGCCTGCAGCCTCTCACACACGGGCAGCCAGGCAACTGCAATATATATATATATATATATATAAAAAAAAAAAAGCACACTGATGTAACAGCCCTGAAAAGGGCTTTTTGGGGTGCTGTCAGGACGCTGTCCTTACAGCAGATGAGTCTGTTGACACAGAACAATGCCCTAGCTAACGCTTTCCCTATTGAATCATCAGCAGCAGCACTGTCCCTCCTCTCACTGAGAATGCAGCTTCCGAATGGATCTAAAATGGATGCTGTCCAGGAGGTGCGAGGGTCTGGGAGGGAGGGTCTGCTGCTGATTGGCTGGAATGTGTCTGCTGACTGTGAGTTACAGGGTCAAAGTTTACTCAATGATGATGTATAGGGGGCGGACCGAACATCGCATATGTTCACCGGCCGCGGAGAATGCGAACAAGCTATGTTCGCCAGGAACTGTTCGCCGGCGAATAGTTCGGGACATCACTACTTCTATATGCAATGTGAGGTAGACAAAAAGGGTGGTCCTAAATGAAAGTTTATTTTCCCTGTGACAAAAAGGGACTAGTTTGCTAACTTTATCCCTGAGTTTTATTGGCACATTTGAAACTAGCAACTTAACTCCCCCTACCTTTCCCCAATAACCTTAAAACAAAGAAAATGCACCCGAGGCTCTTGAGTGATTAATGTGTACTACAGTAGAGAGAGAGAGAGAGAGAAATAAAACCCTGTCTCTTACAAATCCCTCCTTTTGCTGTAAATAGATAGATGAATAAGCAAAGTGAGGTACTCTCCCAATGCCCTAAACGTCGAAGAGCTGGACTTTCCTCATTGCTTCACCAGGGCCCCCTCAACTCCCTTTCGGGTTTGCTTTTATCTGGTTATATTTATTCCGCAACTATCAACAAGGTTTTATTAGTCTTAGGACGGAATCGCGTTCCTCAAAGAGGTGCTCATAATAATCTTTGGGTTTGACAGTGTCACAATGCATGTACATGGGGCCAGATTTATCATTAGCTCAAGTCAGAATAATGGAGTAAAAAAGTCGAAAATTTTTGCGCAATCACTAAAACTGCGCAAAAATGTGCGACTTTTTTCTGCTCTGCACTATGCTCGCCAGTTTTCTGAAAGTGGGCGTGTTTTCTTATGTAAATTAATCTCTAGACAGTTTTACTATTGTGACTATTTAAAAAGTCGCAAAAAAGTCGCAAAAAAGTCGCAAAAAATTGCGCAATTTCACTCCAGTGAGGACCATGCTTATCTTATGAGACTTTTTAATAGAACATGTGACTTTTTCGTAAAGACGTGCGACTTTTTCGTAAAGATGTGCGACTTTTGTAAAGCTGCTTACTGACGGATAAACTGCTACCGTCAAACCACATTTATTACAGTCTTAAAGGGCCGTTCATAAATCTGACTTGGCTAAAACTGACTTTAGCCATATGTGAAAGTGGAGTGAGCTGTCAGAGTCATGATAAATCTGGCCCATGGTGTTTGCAGGTATGGTTGAATTAAACATTTTAAAAACTATTTTTTTTAAAACAAGAAAGCAAACCACACAACACCCTATTAATACCAATACCAAAAATACTACCACCAGAGTAATTAACAGATTAGCCAACACACTAGACCAGTTCCCAAACCACTGTTCTAGCCATGAAGTAAATGGGCCAGATTTATCATTAGCTCAAGTCAGAATAATGGAGTGAAAAAGTCACAAATTTTTGCGCAATTGCTTAAACTGCGCAAAAATTTGCAACTTTTTTCTGCTCTGCACTATGCTCGCCAGTTTTCTAAAAGTGGGCGTGTTTTCTTATGTAAATGAATCTCTAGACAGATTTACTATTGGGACTATTTAAAAAGTCGCAAAAAAGTCGCAATTTCACTCCAGTGAGGACCATGCTTATCTGATGAGACTTTTTAATAGAACATGCGACTTTTTCATAAAAACGTGCGACTTTTTCGTAAAGATGTGCGACTTTTGTAAAGCTGCTTACTGACGGATAAACTGCTACCGTCAAACCACATTTATTACAGTCTTAAAGGGCCGATCATAAATCTGACTTGGCTAAAACTGACTTTAGCCATATGTTAAAGTGGAGTGAGCTGTCAGAGTCGTGATAAATCTGGCCCAATGAGTTTTTCATTCTAGAGTTTTTCTCTAGTACATTCGATAAAGACGTCAGTCCTTTCAAAGCCTTTGTGATGCTTCCATCAGGGGTAGTGTTGTTCGGAATAAAGGTGCAGCACGAACTTCCAATCATCTTGCAGACGCATTCTTTTTCTGCCAGGATAATGTCGAGGGCCAGTCGATTCTGTAACGTCATCACCGATGAAGAGCTCAGTTGCTCCGCTATTACTTTCACCGCATCTCGGGTATAATTTATGAATCTCTGTTGATTATAATACAAATAGTTAATCCAGCCTAAAAAAATTAATTACACCAATTATGGGAAATATAGATTTGAAACCAGCAGCTACGGTATCTGGTTTCTAGCCTTGAATAAATCAGGAACTCCTCTAGGAACTCCTATAGCATCTATATATACATCAGAATCAAAAGATATAGGAGTGACCTTCTTAGCCGTGACCGGACACTGGTTTGCTTACTGACTTGATCACACTCAAGAGTCGAAAATAGAACAAATGGCATCAGCACCTTAATCAGGGTACATTGGCCAATCCATTCCATTCGTATCCTGGGTCGGAGTTTCAGGTCTCCACACAACCACCAGCTATCCGAATGTTGGTAATCTTGGTGGATAAACCATTTGTCAGGGTAAGCGTTAGAGTCACTACTTGTCTCATTTAGATAGATGCTATAGGAGCAATAGCCTGGAGGGAAAACACCAATGTCTTTGCTTGTACCATTGCGATTAAAACAGGTATAATTTCCAGGGTATGGCTTTATGCCGAAACCCATATGGTCTTTATCATGAACAATAGGATAAAGTAATTCTAATGTCCTACTGCGGGAGGTGTCATTACTGGGAATAGTTTCAGTATACATCTTAAGGATGCACTTGAAACCCTCAGGATTGGTAACCTCATTCAAAGGGAAAGGTACCGTACCCAAATAAGGTCGAGCTGCAGCACAGGCTATGCAGTTGGATCGCTTCTGGGAAAGAACCGTATAGCGTATCCACTCTAGCCATTCATTTGTATCTGAAAAACCTGTCTCTAAGGCCATTTTGTCAATCGTGGGTGAAGATGTAGGAGGTACAAATGCAATTACACTCTGATTCCTTTGTATTAGTATTGCTCTAAATACGGAATCTGGGATTTGATCTGACTGTGCCTTTCCCCCTGTACAATATAAAATGAATATTAAGGCATGCAAAAACATTACGGCCCTTGCAGTCATTCCAGCACTTGAGGTTCTGGTACTTTTTTGCAGTGAGATGCGTGGACCCAATTTGGCTTTCCTTCCAACTTGACAGCAGTGGCGGTGGTTAACAGTACTTGATGTGAACCCTCAAACCATGGCTCTAGGACTTTCCGCACGTGTCGTTTCACCACTACCCAATCTCCTGGTTGTAGAGAATGAGTTGCCTCTATACTGTCCGCATCTGTAAGAGAAGCAAAACCTTGGAAATACACATTAGACAGTCTGTTTGTAAGACAGATAACGTACTTTGAAAGACTATTATGCTGCATCTGGAGTTGATGTGTAAAATAGAGTCCTAATATAGGGGCATTCCCAAAGAGTACTTCATATGGACTCAGGCCTGTCTTCCGGTTAGGGGTATACCGGATGGAGAAGAGTGCCAAGGGTAGTCGTTCTACTCAACTCTGCTTTGTGGGTGATACGCAGTATGGAAGGCTTGTTCAATACCCAGGGCTCCCATAATTTCCTGCATGACCTCCCCTGTAAAGTGAGAACCTCGGTCACTCTCTATTGTCTCTGGGACCCCATACCGGCAAACTATCTCATTCAGAAGTTTCTTGGCTGTGTTTTGTGCAGTGGCTTTGGCCATAGGATAGGCTTCTGGCTACCCCGAAAACAGATCTACACATACCAAGACGTATTCTAGGGTCCCCACTTTGGGTAGTTGGATATAATCTATCTGCAGTATTTGGAAGGGGAAATCTGACCTGGGAGTGTGCCTCAAAGTTGTTTTTACCGTCCTTCCTATGTTGCGATGGGCACAAATCATACAAGCCTGAATTTGTCTGCAGCTACACTGAATCCTGGGGCATACCAGTGATTATGAACAAGAGCAGTCATTGCAGTTTTGGACAGGTGAGTATTCCCATGAGTGGCCTGGGCTGTGACTGGGAACAAGGCACGGGGCAAACACAGCTTTCCTCTAAATACCCATTCTCCTTTTGGGGTCATCACAGCTCCTTTCTCTAGGCATACTACCTTTTCCTTTTTGGTTGCTTGAGACTGTAAGGTTTTGAATGTTTCATAGCTAACTGGCAGGGAGATTTGCTGTTGTGCTGCTGCTATCCCTACAAGATCATCTCTGGGTTTCTGTGCAGCAGCTTTTGCTGCCAGATCAGCTTGATGATTTCCTCAAGGATTTTTCCTGACAAATGGCCTTTAATTTTCATCGTTTGCAACAGCAGAGCATCCATTAGGGCTTTCTCCCCTTTGCCATGTTTAATTGGCTTGCCATTTGCTGTAAGGAAAGCTCTAGCCTTCCAAATTGAGTGATCCCAAAAGGATACCTGCAATCCATATAGATGTTTGCAGTTTTTCCCTCCGCATACCTGCAGGCCTCTTCCAAAGCTTTAAGTTCAGCTTCCTGTGCAGACATGTGAGAGGGCAGTGATTCCGCTTTGATCGTATCGTGCTTAGTGACAACTGCATACCCAGTATAAAACTTCCCCTGGACACCATACGGTGATCCATCCACAAAGAGCTCTAAATCTGGGTTTTCTAAGGGAGTATCTACCATGTGATCAAACTCTGGTGTCTCTTGGGACATTAATTGGAGACAGTCTTGTGTATCTTCCGGGTCAGGAAGATACTCAGCTAGATGACTCATACTACTACTCCCTCTCCCCTCCAGAGGCAGCAAAGTAGCTGAATTCAAAGTTGTGCACCTTTTGATGGTGACATTTGGTGGCATAAGTAGTGCATGTTCTAGTCTTAGGTGTCTGTCGGTGGACAGGTATTTAGGCTGTACTTGTGTGAGAATGGCCGAGATGTCATGAGGGACAAAAACAGTGATTGGATAATTGAGCACAATCTCAGAGCTTTTGTCAAGCATGAGTTGTGGTCAGGGCTAGGAAGGTGGAATCGAGAAAGGGGAAACCCTTAACCCTGAACCTAGAGGCTGGGGTGTGACGGGAGCCACGGTCGCGGGTACGCCAAGAAAAGGGGGCATACCCAAGGTGAGAGTGGAGAAAAGGGGAGGGAGGGAGGGGCACGCCGCTGGAACGTCAGGCTGGAGAGGAGGTGAGTGCCGGCCTAAGTACTGCATGCCCCTCCCACAATTACAGGCTGCGCTGCAGCCTTAACTATTTGTGGTCAGGGCTAGGAAGGTGGAATCGAGAAAGGGGAAACCCTTAACCCTGAACCTAGAGGCTGGGGTGTGCCGGGAGCCACGGTCGCGGGTACGCCAAGAAAAGGGGCCAAAGACTCTGAATAGGTAACATAGTTTTATTGAATATCACAAAGCCAGTGTACGGAAGGCCTGAGAGATTTCTGCCTGGGGATTTGGTATATAGCGGGCGAAACAGGACGAACGCCAACGCCCCATGCAGCGGATGACATGTGCGGGGACCTGATGCTTGGAAGCTGCCGACGCAGCCCCAATGCGGAAGGAATGACCTGAAATGGTACTGGGGTCGTGACCCAACCCCTGCATCAGGGACCGGACGAGGGACATGAATTTTGATGTGGTGAGTGGCCTACCCACGCAAGGCAGAAGAGGGGAGTCTGGTGGAGAGACCGTGAAGCAGTACGATAATTGCCACAGAACCTCGACCGGGCACCAACGGTTACCTGAAGGAAAGAACTTGATCTCTGTGGGAGGACCAGACTGGTTGGTTTTGGAGGACGGGAGAAGGAGGACAAAATGGTCTGTGGACCAGACTAGGTGGCGTTTCTGGAGGAAGCTATGACGCCCGGAACCCGACGTGAATTCACCAGGCCTGAGGAAGCCGTAGAACCCGAGGTAAATAGCCGCCTTCAGAACCGTGCTGAGAGAGGGCCCAAAAGGACTGCCGTCTAAGGCCGAGGATAGGGCTCTGAACAATTCCCCCGACACCGGCAGTCTACGGGTGCGCGGACACTTCCCCTTCTTCTGCAGACCCCTGAGTGTTGCCTTGACGGCTTGTGAAGCAAGGATGGAACCCCCATCTGGCTTGGCGATCATGCGATAATGCTGGAGCCCTGCTAAATATAGCTTGATGGTGTTGTGCGACAAGGAGAGGCGAGTGTGGCAAAATGCAATGAACGCCAAGACATATGAGGTTTCCTCCAGCTGACCCCTTGGGAATTCTCGAGCAAACTTGCTGAAAGCTGTGAAGCCGGCCCGATAGTTCCTGGCTGTGTTGTGGGAAAGAGAACCCTCGACCAGTCTCTCTGCCTGGACCACCAGGGATGCTAATCCAGGATGAATGAGCTGAGTGGAGGAACCTGCGTACCGAAATGATCTGCTTCGGGCATTTCCTGAAAGAAAGTGGAAAAACAGAAACGGGAGAGGGCGTCAGCGGCAGTATTGGAATCCCCTGGAATGTGAGCACAACGGACGTGGAAGTTGTGGGTGAGGGACAGCCATACTAATTTCCGCAGTAGAGCCATGACCCGGAGAGATCTGGACCTGCCGGAATTGATGATATCGACCAGGGACTGGTTGTCCGTGACAAACAAGACTGGCAAGTTGGACCAGGAGCTGCCCCAGACCAAGGCGGCAGCCACGATGGGATATAATTCCAGGAAAGGAGAGGACCCGATGGCAGCTGGGTCTGTTTGGATTTCCGGGGGCCACCTGGCCGCCAGCCAGTGGGACCTGAAGATGGCGGCAAAGCCGATGGAACCGGCTGCATCCGAGAAAATAATCGGGGAAGCAGAGTCCCAGCGGGGGACGAAGAGGGAAATGCCGTTCCATTCTGAAAGGAAGGTGTTCCACATGGCAAGATCCGAGATGGCGTGGCGGTCGAGGTGGACAACAGAATCCTGGTCACGAACTGTGGAAAGAAGATGCAACAGGCTGGCCAGAAAAGACCGGCCCTGGGGCATGATCTTCGTGGCGTGATTCAGCAGACCCAGTAAGGACTGAAGCTCCGCCTTGGTCAGGGACAGAGCGCTGACCGCCCGGGAGATGGCAGAGCGGATCCTGGTCAACTTTTCAGGTGGCAGACTGGCCTCCATCTTGACGGAATCTAATGTGATGCCCAGAAAGGTCACCCTGGTGGCAGGGCCCTCGGTCTTGGAGGAGGCCACGGGCACCTGGAGGAGGGAGAAGAACTCCAAGAGGGTAGCGGGAATTGAAGGGACCGGATGAGGATTCTCAATGAGCAAGAAATCGTCCAGGTAATGAATTACCATGGGAAGACCTCCGTGATGCACCAGGATCCAATGGAGAGCCCTGGCAAACTGGTCAAACAGCCAGGGGCTGCTCTTGGACCCAAAGGTTAAGCGGTTGGCAAAATAAAACCTGTCCGACCAATTGATACCATAGTACCTCCAAAGATGCGGGTGGACCGGGAGAAGCTTGAAGGCATCAGCTATGTCTACCTTGGCAAGCCAGGACCCAACCCCCGACTGGAGAATGAGCTGAATGGCTTCCTCAACTGACGAGTATTGCATGGAATACTCCTCAGAGGGGATAAGGGAATTCAGGCTTGGGGTGGATGACATATGAGGCGCTGACAGGTCGTAGATGAGGCGTTTTTTATTGGAGGATTGTTTCACAACCAGCCCGATAGGGTTGATCCGCCAGGACTGAAATGGAATGTGGAGAAAGGGACCGATGATGAAACCCTTTTCCACTTCGGATTGAAGGAGGGCATCCACGGCCTCCGGGTCACCGAACGCCGAACGCAAATTGGGACCCTCCCATGACCCGTGAGGCAGGGTGATGAGCCCTGTATGGAAGCCCTCCTTGAACCCGGCCAAGAGGAAGGCTACGAAGAGACGGTCTGGGTGATCCTGCAGCAGAACAGCCAGAATGTCTACATCAATGTCGGCTAGTCAGGAGCTCTTAGACGATTTCCTGGTACAGGCCGAACGCGGATGGGCCCGAAAACATGCCGAGCAGATGTGAAGAGCTCGACAGGCATTAAAGGCACAACCCCCCGCATTGAAATTGTTGCAGACTTGGCTGCTACCTAAATAGACGATAGGTCTGCCTAGTTTGTCCATGGTAGCCGAGGGCTTGGTGGCCCCGGAAGTACTAGGAGCAGCTCCCGGCTGGGAAGGATGAGCCTGATCGGGACACCAGTCAGAAGAATGGAATATGGACTGGCAAGAGGTGCAGGAGGGAGCTCTGAGACCGGCGAAATGACGGCAGAACAGCTCCATGTCGAGATCAGCCCAATTAGACATGAACTGAAACTGCGACAGGGCTGCTGCCGCCTTAGCGGAAAAGGACCTGTGGTAATCGTAAAACGCTGAGCCACCGTACTTGTGGCCCAGGTCCGACACCCGATACAGGTAGGTATCAAGCTCCTCCCTCCTGGACGGATTGGCAGAACAAACAATGTCCCGATACAGGCTAAAGGCCAGGACAAACTCGGGAATGGACAGTTTGCGGTTAAGTCTGGCGTCTTTGGCCTTCAAGACCACCGAAACCTCCCCGCAATTAATGATCCGATTCTCCGAGATGTCCTGGGAGGCGATAAGGATGGAGGCTAAATTCACATCCTTCCCAGCCAAGATGTCCTTCTTGATATGCTCGGGGATGAAGTGAGACGGGGCAATCAGAGGACCAGAAGCTGGCCTACCTGCCACATCTGGAGGTGGGGAGGGAGCCACCACCGGAGAGAGTGGGATTGCCGAGGGTCTGGACTCTAGGGCTGCAACCCTGGCCTGAATGTCGCACAGAGAACTGGCAAGCCCGCTGATAGAGGACTGGATCTGAGACAAGGCTTGCTGGATGGAAGGGGAGCTGGACTGAGTTTCCACTGAACTCGGGGCCGTCATCAGCAAGCGGTATAATTCCGCCTTGCGGGCTGACGCGGGATGACGAATCCCCCTGCGGTTGAGCTCGGTGATCAGTCTAGGCACGGTCCAGCTCCGTAAGGAAGCGCTGACGGAGTGACCAGAAGCCGATGTTCCAGGAAGGGAAATATTGTCTTCCATCTCAGATACGTGCGACATCCTTGACCTGCGGAAGAATGTAAATGAGAGGAAAAACGAAGCTGCGGACGCGAAGGAGCAGCCGAAAATGAAGATGAAAAGCGAGGGAAACAAAACTATTTAAAATACTTACCGGAAGACGCCCAAGACCAAGGAAAAGGAGATCTGAAACCGAATGCGAACCGGTAAGCTAAAGAAAAATCCAGACCTTCAGAAGAGAAGAGGAAAACAAACAAAAATACGGTCCTCAGAGGGACCGAACAAGACCTGAACTTACCTTAGGAAAGATTTTAAAACCTTTGACTGACGCGAGCCGAAAAAACGGACCAAACCTGCGATCTGAAGATAATGCATATGAGGACCAGATGAGCGACAGCTGGGAAGCGAGATGGGAGGCGTACCCCCAAGGAAGCGAAGACAGGTGAGACGCCAGAAGAGGAGCAGTCAACCAGACTGGCCCAGGAGATGGGAGAGCCTGAGACAGGACCCAGGGGTACAAGGGACAGCCGACAGGAAGCGAGAAGCATGGACAACCCACACCCGTGAATAGCAGAGAGACCAGGTAACCGAGAACTGAAAAACATAGCTGGGCGATCCAGGAGGAAGGAAGAACCCCGGGCGAACTAGGGTAGAGACCTGGGCGATCCAGGAGAAAGAAAAAGAACCCCAGGCGAACCAGGGTAGAAACCTGGGCGATCCAGGCAAAAGAAGAACCCCAGGCGAACTAAGGAAGAGACCTGGGCGATCCAGGAGAAAGAAGAACCCCAGGCGAACTAGGGAAGGGACCTGGGCGATCCAGGAGACAAACACGCGAACCGGGCGAACCGGAAAAGAGACGACCCTGGGCGATCCAAGGCTTGAGACAGGACGAACACCGCGAGGGAGAGAGCCCGGGGACCCGGGAAGAATAAGCCACGACAGAAAATAAGGCGAGAATGCTGTGATGCGGAACACTCGGAGAGACCGAGGGCCGTGGTGTGATAGAAAAAGGACAACCAGAGATGAGGCCCAGAGACATGAACTAGCGACTGCGGAAGCCGACATACTCGGAGCATGGAACAAGACTCCGCAGTGGCTGGAGGAAACACATGCTGCAGCTGGGGGACGGCCCGATGGGTTAGGACCTGAGCATTCATGTTGTGTTCTGTAGGCGCAAGCCGCAGGCGTCCAACAGGTGCAGCCTCAGAACAAGCGTGCGTTTATTGTTGTGCGCCCCACCAGACTATGGGAACGCGCGACAATAGCCCCAGAAACACGCAAGTACCTCCAGGGAAGCAGAGAAAAGACCAAGCCCCAGTGGACAGAGGGGGGCAGACAGAAAAGATGAGGGAAGGTAAGGGACAGGCATTCAGACCAGGCAGACGCGGGAAGCGAGTAGTGATGAGCGGCAGGGGCAATATTCGAATTCGCGAGATTTTGTGAATATTTTGGACGAATATTCGCCATGTATTCGAGAATTTGCGAATTCATGATCTCCAGGCATTATCCTCTTGATTGCGAAAATTCGCATAAAATTCGCATACAAATTTTCGCCTAAAAATTCGCATGAACTAGTATTTTCGCAAAAAATCGATTATTCGCAAATGCAAATTTTTTTTTGCGATAATCTAAATATTCGCGAATTCTCGAAGTGCCGATATTCGCGAGTAAAATCCGCAACTCGAATATTCGTGAACAACACTAGAAGCGAGACCCTGGCGGCCGATTCACCCAGGCAGCGTGAGGTGGCAGGCAGGAGCTGCGCTAGACATACCTTGAGATGCCGGGAGCGAAAGAAGGCCGACGCCGGAGACGCAGCAGGAGGAAGCTGAGGGGCAGACCTGGAAGTGAGGAGGCCACAGCTGAGGACCGGAGCGCACTGCACGTGTGGTGTCCTTGACGCCGGGAGCTGAGGAGAGCCGAACGCTGGAGAAGCAGCAGGAGGAAGCTGAGGGGCGGACCCGGAAGTGAGGAGGCCACAGCTGAGGACCGGACTGTACTGCACGCCGCTGGAATGTCAGGCTGGAGAGGAGGTGAGTGCCGGCCTAAGTACTGCATGCCCCTCCCACAATTACAGGCTGCGCTGCAGCCTTAACTATTTGTACAGCCACTACTGCACGGACACAAGATGGTGCTCCTCTAGACACTGGATCAAGTCTGGCAGAGTAATACGCCACTGGACCCTGTTGGCCAGCCCTAGCTTGTGTGAGAACAACTGAAGCGTGGCCAAGACATTCAGTGCAATAAAGTCTGAAATCTTTTTTGTAGTCTGGTAGACCCAATGCTGGTGTGGAACTGATGACTAGTTTTAATGTATTGAAATTCTCCACGACATCATCTGTCAATGAAAAAGGAAGAGAGGTGAGACAATCATACAAGGGTTGCATAAGAGTAGAAGCATTCCTGATCCAAGGCCTACAGTATGAGACTAGACCCAAATAAATTCTTAGAGCCCCCACAGTAGTAGGCAAAGGAATTTGTTTGATTGCAGTTATACGGTCTGGGGTGAGATGTCTAATCCCAGCAGATATACAGTGCCCTATAAAGGTGACAGTGGTACAACAAAATGTAAGCTTTTTGCGGGAAGCTTTACAGCCATTTGCAGCCAGGAAGGTGAGAAGAGACACCGAGGCTTGTTTACACACCTCCTCTCCTGGGCAGCCAAGAAGTAAGTCATCTATATATTAAAGTAAGACAACTCCTTTATATGGAATGGGCCAATCCGCTAAAACTTGGGCTAAGGCAGTACTGAACATACTGGGTGAATTAAGTACACCTTGTGGTAAGACCGTCCAGGTGTATTGCTTCCTCTCATGAGTGAAAGCAAAAAGATATCTGCAATCCGGATGTAATGGAACTGAGAAAAATGCATTTGCAAGATCCACCACAGTGAAATGGGTAGCACTGTGGGGAATTTGGGCCAACAATGTATGTGGGTTGGATACCATAGGGGTATTAAAAACTGTAGCCTCATTAACAGCCCTAAGACCATGTACCATTCTATACTGCACTGGCTGACCCCCCCCCCCATTTTATTAATGGGGTACAAGGGAGTGCTACATGGAGAGGTGGTTTCAATTAGTACCCCATTACTGACAAAATCATGTACTGTTTTGGTGATAGCATCCGTTTGTTGTATACTGAGGGGATACTGCACCTTTCGAGGTAAAGGAGCACCAGGTTTACGTTCTATCAGCATTGGAGGGACAGAGGCCCACAGAAATGCAGGTACTTGTGTAGTGTACGGGAGAGTAATACCCTGACACTACTGAAGGGTCACTTGGGTATTGTCGTTCCCCCTGTATTTAAGGGGAGGTTGGTATAGAATATCTTATAATGTCATGCTATGTATTTTCCTGTTACTGTGAAACGTGCATTTTGCAGGCCGGCTAGGGTGTAGTTCCAGCTCTGAGTCACTAGAGGGAGCTAGGGAACCCTAGGTTATATAAGGCCCAGTCAGGAAGTAGTAGCAGAGGAGACAGACAGTGGGAAGCAGAGGTCAGAAATGATCCTGTGTCTGAGAGAAAGCAAGGCTATGGGCCTGTGAGAGCATAGCAGGCCTGAAGCCTGCCGGCTAGGAGAGGGTAGTGAAGGCCCTGTAACCGGGTTCCGGATCCAAGGAAAAGGTTCCCCTCCTGAGTCACCATCCGTTCAGCTGAAGCAGCATAAGTGAGCCATCAGCCTGAAGACACAGAATACCGCAGAGGCCGATCAGATAAAGCAAGAGGTACTCAAGATAACAGAGGAGGTACTAGATAAGGACAGCTTCAAGGGTACGCCAGATAAAGGGCATTAGACCTTGGAGAGAAAGTCACATGTAGCAGGACCAGTCAGGAATAGTGTGTAATCCGCCTGTACTGCATCTCCTGCAATCAACACTCTGTATAATGCCTTGCTAAGACCGGCCATTCTGTACTCCCAAGAACCAGCTGTATTCACTGATATTCAGTAAAGTTCCAGTTTTTGTTGGCTACCCTATGCTTGCTTCATTCTTTTATAACATCATACACGGCGTGTCACCGTTTAATTGACACTGGCGTCACGAACT